>NW_024882484.1:0-270483 GCF_019059575.1 Amphibalanus amphitrite | reverse complement strand
GGTGTCCGGGCTGGCCAACTCTCTCAAGAACCGACAGCTAATGGAACACTGAAGTTTCACTACGACGATTTCCGCCAAAGTTATGAAGAAAAGGCAAATGCAAGAAGTACAAAACTTCTCTTGGTAATCAAAACTTTGGTTTGGCAAATTCCAAACCCTAAGTCACTACAACTGTGGATATAAATAAGCTGGTTATTGACGGCCAAGCTCTGGCCAATCTGAGGTTCAGACCTATCATCAAGTTCATGAGGCAGCTGCGGTTGGGCGGCTCACGGGCTAGGCTCAGACAGGTACTCTACAAAATGTCTTCTGTGTTCTTAGGTTCAGATCTATCGATAGGTATGTGCATGCTTCTGATTCGATTGATAACTGTAAACGGGCGCTGGAAGTGAAAGGTTCGCTTGATATACGAAAGGTGCATTGCAAGAAAGCACATTATTTCAGAAATACACTTTCATTCTATCTTGAGCGTTTTTGGAATGGGCCGGATGAATTCGTCATCAAACTGGTAAGGGATTTCGTTTGAAGGCCACCGATATTTAATAATATGATGGTCTTCAAACGAATTCGCTGGCAGATTCGATGACTGGATTGGGCGGCGTAGGATCTGCTGGTCATCTGACTATGGGTTGATTAGGGCCTAGTTTGGCCCCTGGTTTTGACCTAGTTTGAGCTTCATTCGTTAAGTAGAAACAAGACGATGCTTCTTTTGAACATCGTCACTAAACAAGCCGCCCTCGTTTTGACATTGTTTTTCGTTATTATTGTTACGAGGTACTGTGTTATCATACACAGCATTAACGAGGACCTGCTTCCAAAACAAGGCAGAAACGCTCCAGCTATTTTTGGGACGTGGTAAAAACTAGCCGACACCTGATAACTGTCATCTGACGAACACAAAACAAGCCAGGGGCTCGCAGCGTGTGTCAAAAGTAGGATGCAAAACTAGTCTGTACCCCCGACATTTAGCGTTGAGAATCATTTGACAAGGGGCTAGTCAATATTTTTTACAGTGTGACGGTACGTAATGTTTTATGATACTTATACGGGTTTTGTCTTTGCTCGATCAGTTTTTCAACTTGATTCTTAATAAATTCGTTTTTAAGTTGTCTGCTCATTGTAGTGACTAAATTGCGCTGATATCGCCACCTCGTCCAGTTGAAGTCAGTTTGTGTTTGTTTTGCAAGCTTGAAGAGTCTGTCCCTTTTTCTAATGTTGCGTTTTAAGTTGCTTGTTATCCATGGCTTGTCTTTGCGCTTTTGTCTGATGACTATTTTTGGTATTGATCCTGTTGCCGCGTCTTGTAGTTTGGTAATGAATTGTGAGGTGGCTGTGTCAATGTCTTGTTCAATTATGTCATTCCAGTTAGTATCGGTAAGTGTCGTGGTCAAGAGGTCAATGTTTATTTTCCTATATTCCCAAATAACAATTGGTGGTTTCTCGACATTGTCGATTATTGTTGTGTCTAGTTCGGTGAAAATGGGGAAATGATCAAGGTTTGCAAATGATGACAGTGTGCCGCTGTTTTGAATTATGTCCGTGTTGCTTGTGAAGATTAGGTCTCTTAAATTTGCGACATCATACGTTACTCTGGTTGGCTCATCAATTAATTGGTTAAAGTTAAGCATGTCAGCTGTTTCCTTAATTTTGTAGTCAAATGAGGTTATGCCACTGTGCTGATTAAAGGACCTGTCAAGGTATATGTTTCCCGTGTTAAAGTCCCCCAGTGTTATAACGGCTGTCGGTGAGTGAGTTTGTGCTAAACAGGCTGCTTCGGTAAACGTGTCGATAAATGTCTGCAGTCGGTCCGATGGTAGGTGGGGTGGAAGGTAAATACAACCAATGATAAGTGTGAAGTTAGCGATCTTGATTTTTGCCCATACCCACTCTTGGTTCCCAATTTCAATATGTGTAAGTCTTTGAATTGGTAGTGATTTATGACAATAGAGGGCCACACCCCCTCCATGTCGCGTTCTGTTTTTTATTACAGGCGGGTGGAAGTCTTCCAACATGTATTGACTGTCTGCTATCGTATTATCAAGTTTCGTTTCAGTGAGCGCTAGGATATGCACGTTGTTTGTTTGTATAAATTGTTCCAATTCTTCTTTTTTATTTTCTACAGTAATGCTGTTTATGTTTATGTGCACAATTTTTAAATTTGTCCTATCAGTTGGCCCTGGGTTCGTTTCGATGCCGTGCATTGTCAAAAGTTTTTGAATGTTTAGGTAGAGCCCAAGCCGTGTCCATTGAGAGTTTGTCATAGTCAGGTTTAAGGGTATGTCATGTCCGGTACAGTGCATGCTTGGAGATGTCGCAGATTGGATGGGATTAGTCGAGGCTCGGTGGGCTTGGATTAAGGTACTGGAAGTCCCTGCACGGGCCACGGTCATGAATAAAAATTGACGGCCCCGGGAGAACGGGCCCGGGCCCCCGGGAGAACGGGCCCGGGCCCCCAGGAGAACGGGCCCACGCCCGTGCCCCCAAGTGGATGGGGCCCGGGCCCCAGCAGAACGGACCCCGGAGCCCCGGGTGGACGGGCCCCGGAGCGTCGGGTGGACGTGGTCCGGGCCCCCGTGTGGATAGGGCCCGGGCCCTCGGGTAAATGGGCCCGCTAGGGTGACCCGCTTGCTCCGCAACGCGAATAAGGGGTATTTTCGATCGGTGGGCGTTTGGCTGCTATTGTGTCCGTACTCCGTGGGTTATGTATCCGTTTCGGTCGATTGCCTTTTGACGGCTAAGTATTTTGGTTTGGGAAAAATATCCATCGCATCGAGGTGCTCGTGTCTGATAACCATGCGTTCTTCTATAGAACATGCCAAGTGTATTTTATAACATAGGTTAAGGACGTAATTTATTAAGGACGTAAAGTTACCTATTGAAAAAATGAAGGCCATCGATGAATTACTATGTAGAGGCTTGAAACATTTATATTTTTAGGAATATTGTTGCTCGTCATGCAAAAGCGATGATTGGATCTTGGACAAAATTGTATGCTCTTTTCAACTATCCCATTTTCAATAGTCAAACGTACCAGGTTATGCAGCAAAACCCGTGTAATTAAGTAAGTCATGAATAAATTATGTTAGTTTTGATCACAGATGATGTCTTTATACATTTAGGCGAGGTCGGGTCAGGTCAGGTAAGGTCAGGTCAACCAGTAGAGATCGTGACGGGTATTCGTAGTGCATACGTGTCAACCGCCTCTGACAGCTTCGTAACATGTTACGAAGGCACCAAAACTACTTCTTAAATGTTCAAATGGCTGCTAAATTCGAATTCAGCTAACAAAAACTAGCCTAGAAACATGCATAGCTTGAAAAGTGTACTGAGGTCCTCATAGGTCAATGACCTGATCTGACCTTCAGGTGACATTGACATCCACCCTTATGCATGGGAGCAACATCAAATCACATGTTTGAACGCTTGAAACCACGAAAGGACTGCAAACGCGCCGCTAATGCGAGCCGGCATACGCCGAACCGCGATTCTGGCCAAACATGGTCTCGGAAAGAAGGTCAAAGTTCATTTGGGTCAGGGTCATGAAAATTCTAGGATAGGTGTAAAATTGATCAACGCGAGGATACTAAAAGTTACGTTGCGATCAGCCGCTTTTTACGCGAGTAATTCGCGAAAAAAAACTTTAGGGGTTGCATCAACCCCATCCCCCCTGTGCCGGCGAGGGTTAAAACTTCTTGTGAGCGAATTCACGTAATGAAGAAGAACTTCTTCATTACGCAATCTACTACAGCAGCCAATAGGTGACTTAGGACAGGCACATGGAACTAGTATCTTGTCCGACAGAAGCAGGCAACAGTTCCGATTGCATATAGGTATGCTATGCATATTGCGGAAGGGGCACATTTCGGCCTCGAAAGATACGAATTCTTACGTCATAGTAACATATTTCTGTCGTGGTCAATTTGCGTAAAGATTGAACACCGGGTGATTGCCGAGCTATTGTTCTATCCACATTTTCTTATTCAAACTCGCTCAGGGTTATCGTGCAGGTAAAGGGGGCCCGCTCAGCAGAATGTGTATGAAATATGGAGAGATTCTGAAAAATGGGTGGGGGCCCGCACACTAGGGGGCCCGCTTTGGAGGCGATGACCCCCCCGAAACAAAATCCTGGCTGCGCCACTGATCATCCGTAACAGCAACGGTGCCTTCATACGGCGAAGATGGCTAGATATGCGTTATATAAGAATTTGTCCTTTCACATGGTTGGACAAAACAGGGCTTTCTGATAAACGGATCACAAAAAATGACAGGAGCACTGGTATGAAGAGTACTCAATGCGCATAATATAACATATCTCTGCTGTACTTATGTGACCACCTACCGAGCCATCACGATTTCTTGGGACGGCTCCAAGGAATGATCTCTAGGAAGGGACGAGGAGGGGCTGCAGGCGCTCGTGTTCCCGATCACTAGCGTTAGCCGAGACGAGGTGAAGACAGATGGATGCACAATTAATTGAGCGGAAGGGTGCTAGGAGCACCAAAGACTGGGATTGGACCGCTGTAGGACCAAACAGCTTACACCCCTTCGCAGTTCGCTATCAACGAGCTGGAAGATCTAAACGAATGTAGTGGTGAGGTCACTGGGAAAGTATTGAAGATTGAAATGAAAGTCTTCTTTTTTTGCTCGTCATCGCGGATATTGCATTATCGAATAAGACACGCCACGAAAGGCGAATTTAGTTCAAAACAATTTCAACTCAGCAAATCACTTAGCAGAATCGCACCAAGAGGGACCATTAGTCCTGGGTCACGCACGCGAGGACAAAAAGGACGCCATTGTGCCGCTCCCTGCACGTGACAATTGACAAACAATGCCATGGCACAGCCATTAACCGGGCCGAGCCATGGCCACCCACGCCGAATGACGTCACCGAACCGGCCAATTCACTGCTGATGACGTCACTGGTTCGATCCGCAGCACGGCTGCCAACGCCTCCCGTGTTTCGGCTCATCGACCGAAGACGAGTTGAAAGACGCCGGCGAAAAGCTATGGCGGCGACAAGTTGAAGCGATTGGCATGGCAGGCGACACGGCAGGCCCCAAACACTAAGCAGCTGCCGTTCGCAACAAGCACACCCCGAGGTCACAGCACCCCTTCTGAACTTCCCCTCTCCCCCTCCGTGACGGACGAAAGGTGGCACCGTGCCCGCTGAACCCAATAACAGCTAAACGAAGCGGAGGCCAAACGGGCGGCAGCGGTGGGCCAGATAATGTAGCTGTGGTGGCGTCACATCCCGGCGCTGACGCAGGCAGGTGCATATTTCAGACGGTCGGCTTTTTATAGTTAGTCACTCAGTGACCCGGTGCACGATATCGAGTGGAAGAACGGCCCGAATCAGCGCTGAGTGGACCGAAACGCCGGAGCACTGACCGTCACGGATCATGGGACACAGGTCACGGACTCACGGGACGGACTCCATGGAGCTCATGGGTCACGGATCCCGAGTTATACGGGCCACCGACACTCACGGGTCACAAATGCATGGGTCACAGGTTACGGGTCCCATCAGGTCACCGTGACCTCTGATGTGGACGGCGGTGGCTCTAGAGCTGGGTTTCTGACCGCAGCTGCCAACCTCAGTACCGTAAGTGAACAACGATCCTGTTACTAGGACGGGGGTTCCCGACGGCCCTTGTTATCACCGACTGAGACTAAGCGTCTTTGCCGTAACAAGAGACCAGCGCAGAGTGCGCGTATGACGCAAAACATGAAAAATCCCCGCTCACGGGAACACCCGCAAAAGATGCGCTCATAGCAGCCAAGAACAGGCATTAAAACTTCAATAGCCTCGTACGTCAGAGCCTCAGCAACCAAGACAGTCGGGCTCGTTTCGTCGCTGTTTGAGCCGTGAAAAGGCGTCTGTAACGGCTGCTGAGAGGGCGGCGGGGGCGGCCCAGAGGCTCCAGGCAGCAGAGGTGAACCGCGGCGGGGGTGGTGTGGGCGGTCTGCTCTGAAGACCGGCCCCAGGGGAGACGGCGGCCGGGGACCGTGTCGGCCAGGAATAGACGGCCAGTGCGGGGCCATGGCGGCCACCGCGCGGCGATAAAGGGCCGCGTCGGCACCGACAGCCGCCCCCATCGATCGCGACGGCACGGTCCGGTCCGGTGGCGGGCAGCTGAGGTGAACATAGAGGAAGTACCGCTCATTGGGATATCAGATGGGAGATGCAGCTCAGATTCCAGCATAATGGATAAAATCCTGGCGACTGCCAGCATGGACGTCCCAAACACTCCCAGCGCACAAAGCGATATGTATGTAGATATATCGGAGAGTCAAATCGCTGAGTCTAACGAATGTAGTAATAAAAGTACGCTCGGGAATCTGCAGACTCGAGGGAGATCACTTGGAGATGTTTCTTTTGGACAACTTGTGCATGAAATTCATTCTTTTGGACGAAGCTGACATAACCCTCAGCCCGGTGAAGACCCGTAGTAGGAATAACCAGGCCAACGCACACAACGAAACAATTATCGAAAGTAATTTCTTAACCCTCGCCCGCACATGCCATTTTCCCATCCTAGAACGCACATGGGGGGGGGGGGTTGCCACCCCCCCGCGCCATTTCGTTCCTGTTGGAGATAGAGCTTAGCAGTAAAGACCAAAAAGATTCTTTGGGAAGAGACGAATCCAATGATACCCAGTTTTACCTTCTCAGGTCAGTCATTGACCTTCCAGGTCAGGTCAAACTAAAAAATGTTGCTGTTTTGGGTCACCGTAGGATATCAAGTGCGCTGCTTATCAAATACCGATGACGATGCTGTTTTCTGGTGCCAAGCCAGCTAGAACCTCTTTGTCACACTATCCCACCAGAATTTTGCTGCTGAGGTCATTTCAGGTCAAGTTAGGTCAAGGTCAACTATATGTGTTTGTATGTCTGTGTGTGTCTGTGTGTATACTGATGTGTGCACCGATTGTTTTTGGGTCCATATCACATGAAATCATGATCTGAGAAGCTTTTACCAAAAATGCAGTCAAAAAAAAATTCACAAAAAGTAAATTCAGCTTGCCTAAAACGCAATTATCTTAGATGACCTAGGTTGACCTTGACCCTGACCTTGACCCCTGTACATCGTCGAACAACATGTTCCATGATAGGTGGGAGGTAAGACTGGCAAAAAAAGGCCGAAATCAGGGTGCCAAAAGCTCACAAGGCCCATGGCAAACGCAAGATGTTGAGAATTGGCCATCTGGGTCATGACATGACCTGAAAAACAAGGTCATATCTCCAAAACCAAAAATCACAGAAACTTGAAATTTTCAGTGGACATCAAGAAAGGATAGAGGAGCAGCTATACGAAAAATCAGCCTTCTAGCACTAAAAATGTTGAGTGCAGAGCAGAAAGACTGCCTGGGGGGTGGCAACCACCCCCCCCCCCCCCATGTGCGGGCGAGGGTTAAGTAGCTGAAGCCTGCCATCTATTTTGTTCCCGTTGCTGGCCGGCGAAGTCGTTCATTTGCGAGTTCCCAGTCTATTTCGGGCACCGTCAAGACAGCAACGGCAACAGCAAGATTTACCGCCAGTTCATAAGTGCTCTTGAAACGGTAGCTGTTTTTAATGATAACGACAAGATAAGCTAATTCAATTAGCTATGCATGCAGCGAGCCTTGTTTGTTGCGACAAGCAAACCGTAATATGAGCGCTAAATGGGTTTACGAGGACATTGTCACAAAATAGAGAGCCCGATATAGTCCTGTTTTCAGTGTGTGGGCGACACTAATAGCACCCGTTTTGACCTTTATGCACGGCCATGTCCACAATCCACCCGTCTGTACCGTGCTGGGCCATTTCGGGAATAGGCATACAAACGGTTGCTTGGAGACGCGCACCATTGTCCTTTGCCGAACTATAATAAAGGCTGAGCAGCGCGCTTAATACTTAAGGGCTGTCGATAAACGATGCACAAGCCGGATCCAGGAACTTGACATTTAACTGAGTTTAAACAGACAATGAATGACCACGATGAAAACAAGCTAACGTGATTCAAATCAGGGGTGCGGAGCCGGAGCCGGAGCTGGAGCCGGAGCCGCCGGAGCCGGCATATTTTGCCGGGAGCCGGAGCCGGAGCCGGAGCCGTGAAACAATATAGCCCGGAGCCGGAGCCGGAACCGGAGCCGTCAAAAAAGGGGGCGACTCCGGCTCCTTTTTGAAGAGGAAAACAATTATTGACCTTAGTTCGGTTTGACGGTACAAGACAGTAAAACATGTGGTATTCAAAATTGCCTTGTTATGCACATACATACAGAAGCAACGTGCACCAATCGAATCGCCATTTTTCTTCCACCCGTATTTAATTAATCGCATAGGATATGTACTGACTACTGAGTAGGAGCCGGAGCCGCGGAGCCGGAACCGCCGGAGCCGGACCATTTTACTCGGAGCCGGAGCTGGAGCCGGAGCCGCCATGAGATTTCACCCGGAGCCGGAGCCGGAGCCGGAGCCGATTTTTTCTCCGGAGCCGGAGCCGGAGTCGGAGCCGTCTGAAATTTTCACGGCTCCGCATCCCTGATTCAAATCCATTATCATAGTTGACCGATTCTTCAGTAAATTACAAAAAAAAACTTCACTGGGAGGCGGGCGCCACGGGCACTACTGACACCAGCTACATCACATCAAATACATAACGCAGGATCCATCCTATATGTCAACATCCAACATGCTTAGCCTATAGGCCACCCCAGAGCAAACGCACGTATACATTATATAACACCTCAACAACCTACGTGATTGCAGGGCAATCATTGGTCATTATCGGGAGGCGGCGGCGGCGGAGATCCCAATGCCAGCTATATCGACCCAGCCCGATCATATATCCTGCTTGTCTGTTGGCCTGAGCCCCGGCCACGCGGTCGGACCGTGGTCCCCGACGGCGTCCGCCAGCGTCAGATCGTTAACCCTATTAGTGGCAGGCTCCTGGCTACCCCATATTAGTGGCGGGGGGGGGGGGCTGTTTACGACCCCCCCCCCCTTGATATCTCGAGATCTAACCGGCCGATTTTCAAAATTCAAACGGCATTCGATTTGGCTCAACGAGATCTACATTTCTAAAAAAAATAAAATTAAAAAATGTCAATAGGGGGGTAGAGGGGGGTAAAAACGGGCAAATTGCAGATACATTTTAGACTGTTTATCACGGCCAGGTTTCTGAACCAATCTTAACGCAACTTTTGCCGATCGATAGAGAATGAACCAGGAATTCACATGGATCCTAAAAATATGCATTTTCAAAAATCATAGGCGGATACAGATCATTGAGATTGGGGGTACACAAAAAGTATAGTAAATAAGGTTTTTGTTGGTACTGTTTCTAAAAAGGGTGTCAATGGTCTTGTTATGTCACAATTTTCTTATGAGAGAACGACTAAAATTGTATTGGTCATGCATAGGCGGTGTCAGGGCACCTATGTTGGGAGGTAAAAAATAACCCCCCTTTTTGGACGCCTGGATCCGCCTATTATAGCAAAAACGTGTCAAAAGAGGATGCACAATAACTTTGTATATGTTATCACATGATACCTTTCATTCACTGTTCGTAAAACTGGTGCAGCATCGTGATCTTCGCCCAAATGACTCGCTTCACGAATAGGACCCCCAATTCCCAGTGCTCTGGAGCCGCCCCTGGTAAAGTTATGAACTTGAAATTTTCAGGGAATGTGCCCAATTTAGTTTTAGGAAAAGTCAGAAAATTTCAGCATCGTAGCTTCAGCGGTTTCGGAGATATTCCCGAAAAACCTGAGGGGTGGATAAAAACAACCCCCCCCCTGCCACTAATAGGGTTAAAGGGACTATCCCACCTTCTAAAATGTTGTTAAAACCAGTTAAATTGTGCCCGACTTTATAGATTGGATGACCAGGAACACGGTTCTGGCATTTATTTTCCATTAAACATCTTAGGCTCCCCATATTCCAAACACAAACTTTCAAATATGTGACGTCACAGCCCAAAATTACCTCCTTCCCCAGGCCACATTACTGTCATAAAGCTGATTCTTTTTACTCTGTAGGCACCACAACAAAGTTCAGACCAAGTTTTAAGCGATTTTTCAACGAACAAACCCATTTAAATCAGAATGACTAAACGAGGTGACGTCACACTAACGGTCGCTCCATGTCCATTTTCAAATGAAGGGAACGAATTTCTTCAACACCAAGAGGCCGCGGGGGTTGCAACCTAGATAGATAGTGGTTTCTGAACCTCGCCGCAAACTTGGCTATCTCAACTCAAACCCCATGTTAAAGGTGGGATAGTCCCTTTAAAGGCAGAAAACCATCTAGCTCGGTGGGGCAGATTGATCCACTAGCTAGCCTGATTCGTATGGACATCGTTCAAAGTGTACCCAAAAACTAGATAACGAGTGATGATTTAAAACCACAGGGGTATTGTTGTTCAGTTCGTTGCTTAACCGGCTTAAACGACAGCGCCATTATCATTCAGAAAATCGGAGAGCTCAAAGGGACAAGATCACTTCCTCACAGAGCGCCGTCAACCAGCCGAGCGCCGCCCAACGCTCATTCCGGGGCAGTGTCGTCCCGCCTGGCGGTGAACGACACGCCTTGTTGTAATCAACTGAAAAAACGCCCGTTATTTAGCGGCTTCGAGTTCGGTTGGTAGGGAAGCATTGGGAAATTCAGTAATGCTGGATGGAATACACGCTCGACGAAAACAGCAAACTGCCTTCCTGTTATCGCCTACATTTGCTGATATGTGCCCGATTAACTATGTCCCCAGAGATCGGTGGAAAATCATGACATACCGGGCCTAAAACTCTCTGGATGCCATTCGCACTGCCAGCCGTGGACGCGGACCGTGCTGTGGTCCCGCCGAGCACACCGGCAACATCCGGTCGCTTCCGGACCACGCTGAGCGCGTGTGTGCCACCACTGACTGCCCCGGGCCGGTGCGGGACACGACCGGTCGAGCCGTGTCGCCCACCGTCACCCAGCCGCGCGCCGTCCATCCCAGCTCGGTACCTGTCCGCCGGCCTGGCGGTGAGCGGTACCCCATGCTGTCACCGCCGGCCGCCGGCCACCGCGCTCTACTCGCACCGCAGCGAGCCGCGCTCGGTACCGGCCAGGTCCTCCACTGGCGGTACACAGCTGCCGGCACGGTCACTGTACCGGACCGCGCCCGGTGTCACCGTCACCGAGCAGCTGTGGCGAGACCAGCGGGTGGCGGCGCGGCGGCTGCTGCAGGCGCGCGCGCGCCAGCTGCCGCCGCAGCTGCTGCAGCTGCTGACGCGCGCGTCGCGCCGGCGCCGCGCGCAGCCGCCGCTCCGGCCGTGCCCGGGCGTCCTGGTGACGTCAGGCGCGCAGACGTCGCCGGTGCGGTCGGTCGGAGCCGGGCAGTCCACCGGGCAGCGCCACAGCGAGCGGGTGTCGCGAGCGACAGGCACCGACGAGCCACCGCCCCGCCGCAGAGTCGTGCCGACAGTCACCCGCAGCACGAGCACCAGTCCTCTGCCGCCAGCGCCGCTGCCGCAGTGTCTGATCGGGCCTCCGTGGACGTCTACCCCGCCATCCTACATCACCTACCCGTCCAGCAGGATGAAGTTCACTCGCCAGCCCTCCGCCGACAGCCTGGTGGCCCCGTCGGGTCCTCCGGGTAAGGCCGCCAAGGTGGACGCCGGACTGCTGCAGCGACTCGAGAACATCAGCCTGGAGGACTCCAAGGGCCCGGTGATCGTCTTCAGCGAGGCTGACGACGAGCCGCGGCCCACCTCGGCCGCCGCCGGCGACTCGCCCAAGCACTCGCTGGCGGTGCCGGCGCCCGATGTTCACTCGGAGCCGCGCCGGCCGCCCATCTCGTGAGCAGTGACTTCCAAAGGAGGCACAGCAGCGCACCCACCGCAGCGTTCTGAGCTGAGACTTGGAGCGGAACAGCCAGCGTGAGGGCAGCCGCCGCCGGAAGATCCGGGTCGAGAGGACCACTCTGGTCCGGGCCGGGTAGGACCGGACCAGACCGGGACGCGCCGGGGAGTACCATATGGGGGACCGACGGACCGGCGTGTCGGTCGGGATGTGACCGCGGCAGCTCAGAGTCAGAGACCGGTTCGGCGACCCCAGACTGCGACTGTGACTGAGTCTGCGACTGTGTCCGTGACTGTGACTGAGTCCGTGAAGTTGTGACTGAGTCCGTGACTGTTGAGTCCAGAGTGACTGCGTGTGAACGACTGTGATGCCTGTTCTCGGCGGACAATCTCCGCTAGCCCTCGGGACCGCTTTAACACTGAGACAAAGAATGATTCAGGTGGTGTCTTTTAATGATGTCTGCATACAGTGTGCGGGCGAATGTTGCATTGGTGAGACTGAGACCATTTCACCCCCGAACTGATGTTTTATGAGCCGAGGAGGCCACTATGTTTGCGACGCGCTCAGAGATGCGCCAATTGTGCGATTTCGTCGCACGACAGAAGCGAACTTAGACTGCATGTGATAGGAAATGTATTCCAGTGTTTATCGATAGCTGTTATTTAATACAATGTTGAATCGGGTAACGGATGACTTTTGTCTGGAAATTAAAGGTCCGTGTCTGTACATTTTCAATACGTTCCGACGAAAAACTACAGCGAAGAAAATGCGAGTTGGTTGAATGCTCCTCGCCATTCAAATAGCCTAACGCCCTAACACTCATGCTTTGCAGCCGGCAACAATGAAGTTAGCATGACTGCAAATGCACACAGTCAACAAATCCATCGAAATCCATCTCGCGCGTCCATCAAACCAAATGTCAGCCACTCAACTCAATAGAGGCACTCTCAATCAAACGTCCGAGCTGTACCGCCCCGGGCCGCTCGTCTCTTCGACCAGCCTGAAGCGTCGCTCAATAACCCATCGGGACGGGCTCAGTCGGCTCATCAGAGCGGAAACGAACGAGTGATGACGGGGAGCATCAATACGGGCGGCGCCGCCGGCCGGGCACGGCACGGTATTTGTCCTGAGAGTCGCTGAGAGCGGAGCTCGTTCAGTTTACTGACGAGAGGCCATCAAGTGGGTAAGAGATAGGTCGTATGAGTTAAATATCGCCATCAAGTGGGAAAGAGCTAGGACGTAAGTTAAATATCTTTTAAAGTGGAGCCGGCGTCATCAAGGGTTAAGAGGGATCAAATCTTGAGCGAGCCACACATGCCGACTAAGAGTACAAAGGATTTCATTATTTTTGTCAACAAAACGTTTTAACGAAATTGCTCTCTGTCCGATCTACCTCGTCACTTAACTCGAAAGACTGACACTTTTCGTTCAAGTGACTTTCTGAGAGCCTATTATCCATGTTACATAACACGTCAATATACACTATACAGCCTCTTATTATCGTCGCCACTGCATCCCATCCCCGGTCCGATCGGCCTCGGCGGCCCGGCGCGGGCGACCGGGTCGCAAATCCCGCTGGTCCAGCACCAGAATAACCATCGCCGATAGTGTCGACAATAATTCAGGGCCCCGCGCCGCTATCAGGCCATGTGCCACCGCTACAGGCAGCAGCAGCGGTGGTAGGGGGACGGTGGTAGCAGCGGTGCCGACGGAAGAAGAAGGGCTTCCAGTCCCGCGCCGCGGGCTCAGCCAGCTCAGCGGCACCAAGGTCAGGTCATTGACCCGTGAAGCCGGAGGCAGACCGATATAGAGCTGTCGGTTCTGCGCCGCCGGCTCTGTATCGGCGCTCTAATGGGTCCGGCTCGGATTCGACTCGAGTGGAGCGGCCGCCGGTAGAGCCGCCGCTAATGGCTCCGTTATGACGTGCTGTGATTTCGTGCGACCGGAGGGCACCTCGTTGGCGATGCTACTCGCAGTGCTGCGATATGTAGCCGACGCGTGCTATATTTTAACGGAATATGGCCGGACGACGCACAGTTTTAGTACTGAAGCATAATTCCAAAAATAGCTTGAATAGCGCTTCCACCGCTGATTAAAAACCTGACGCCACACGGGAGGCCGCTTTGGTCCCATTTTCTGAAAATGACGCTGAAATGTGCCGGGACAGTCCATCATGTTATTACATTCCATGTCGACGCAATCTAGCCGGAATGTTACCTCAGTCGCTCGCTCCCATACGCTGGCACGGTCTAAGCATAGAACTGCGCCTGACTCCGACACCAAGCTCAGGACTGCAGCGAATTTCCGTCACCAGCCATCAGTGCGAACCATATAGCCCCAATATGGGCCGCAGCGAGCTGTCTCGACCGTTCCAGCGAGCTGTCAGGCCATTCCAGGGAGCTGCCACGGGCGCCGCCGGGGTCCCGGAATGAAGCCGAGCTCAGCGGTCGAGGCCACCGGCAGCGGTGAGCTGTGTCTACCGGTGTGTATCGACCGCTATGTCGCCGCGACGACCGCAACTAATCCGACGTCCTCGGCCTCGACTTACGTCGGGCGCATCATGGATCGTCAAAATCGCCGGTGCATGAAATAAACCAGAGCAGAACGGTTCATTGGCGAACGGCAAAACCCAAGGTCGGACTGTGGGCATTGGTTGTGAGGCTTTTCATATGTGTCTTCCTGAAAAGCGTCGAATGCATCAATAATTATCACTGGCTCATTATGACGTTTGCTGCACAGTTAACATTGTACCTAGCTGCACATGAGGCCGGTCAACTATTGCAGCGATCAGCTGGTCACTTTGCTACAGGGAGAGAGTTATGGCGGAAAAGGTACCACCTGGAGAAACGACACGGAAACTCGTGAGAGGAAAATGCACGACAAGCGTCATACCGAATGGCTATAAAATGCCACCTGCGCCATAGGAAATATAAGAGGGCAGCACACGTTCAGAAGTTCGTTGTTCGTTAAGTACTATAAAAGGATAGGGTTGGCTATTGACCAATAAAAGAAATTTACACGAATAAGAAAATAATGTCATGGGTCACTGACCAAGTAAACAATTAATCGAACTGACGCGCATAAAAAGTACAAACTAAGACGGTTTTGGTTGAAGTTATAAATACTTATAACGGAACATATTAGACGTACCTGGAAAATATACTTCCTTGAAAAAGCGTGCGACCGAAATCATCAAGTAGGATTTTATCTTTGCTATCCGTTGCTATTCATATACGCTTCCTGAAATGGAGACTTTGGTTCGAAGTATGGGATATTGTGGTGAAATCATACCACGCTTTTTTCATGCAATCTTAGGGTTGGTACGCCGATCGACTCGGTGCTATACTAACGTGGTTATACTAACTGACGTGGTAATACGTGGTTATACTAACGTGGTTTAGGTCCCGATACATAAAACGACGTTGATAGGAAGCCAAAATCAGTTATCATAGGGTGTTAGTTAAAGAAAATATCGTGATCTGTATTCTGTATCACATAAAAAAAAAATACAGACGCGTGTCAAGTACTGGCTCACTACTAAGCAGTCTATTAATAGGACTCGGCACCCACAGGTGAACTGAGTCATGGCTGTTATGACGGACGATTTCGGCGCTATTCGTGGTTGTGACGTCATTCGCTAAGTATGAGTTAGCCTGGTATGTTGACGGCTACCCAGCACCCACTTCAAGTGGATGCATATGAACTGAGTTTTATTCAAAGCGCGCTGACTGGACTTGAATAGACAGTTATGGACCCGCACCATGCTAGATTCCTTTTACACTGCATGCCAGTCTTGATAAAAATAGTCCTTATCAAGAAAACAACGCAGCATATTGCCAACGCACTGAATTGTATGTTGTCGGAAAGTGTGGGCACTGAGTTATCGTTCGCAGAATACCGATAAGTATGTTGCCTGCCTGTCGGCACCGGTAAGTACCTACCATATCAGCAACAATGTACACAAACAAACACTAACAGATACCTCAGAAACCAGCCACCATCAAGGGCACCCGACTACCTGACAAGGGCGGCCCGGTGCCGTGACGATCAGCTGACCGCCGTGACGATCAGCTGACCACCGTGACGGCTCAGCTGACCGCCGTGACGGGCGGCCCTCACGGCACCGTCACGGTGACGGCCGGCTCGTGACGCGGGTCGACTGATGCGGGTGCCACGGTCTGAGTCACGCGGCCTCGTGACGGGCCGCTAGGGTCAGTTCGTCCGTGGGACGTGCGTCACTCTGTCCTCTCCCGCGTCACAGCTAGACGTAAGAGAGACGCTGAATAGGACGAACAGATAAACAGCGGACTGACGCACAATGCGGGGCGGCGGAGCTACGACGAGTAATGGTGATTGTCGCAGACAGCGGGTATTCTGGCTGATCCAGAGAGAAGGGGATTCACAATGAGCCTGCGTGGCTCGCATAATTTGATTGTGTAAGCTAAAATGGCGTGCGCATTGCCGTTAGCAATGTTATACAATGTGCTTAAAAGGTATCAGCAGAAATAAATGAAAATTATACCTTACGTAAGTTTTGTCAAGCATAGGTAGATATTCCATTTCTAACAGCGATAGCTTATGAGAAAAACGTATAACAAAGGACTTTCCCTTCTGTTGTCTTTTCCGGTCACCATTATTACGGTTTCGTTAGTTTAATCAACACCCCTGTTTTGTGATGCCATAAAACTCTTATCTTTATCGCCTAGTTCCGGGTTTTGTCAGTCCTAAAGCGGCGATATCAAGCCACAGCCGTCCCACAGAAAGGCTAATTGGCATCAACAATGCTGGAACGGCACTGGTGCATGGCGGCGGGCCTTGCACTGCGTCCTGTGGAGTGTGGACCCAGGCCTAGCTATATCGGAATTCTGTCGTTGCAGAGTGCAACTCTCCCGTTGTCATGCACTTTGCAATATATGTAGGTAACCGTGCCATGTGACGGTTTCCTGTCTCAATGCACCATGGCGGTATGGTATCAAACGATGACTCATGCTCCCTGACTCCCCTTGTCACCCGACTCCGAGTTTCCTGCAGCTAACAGATCAGCCATCACCCCACCATCAGACCCACAATGGGCCACAGACACGCCACCAGCAACAGGGTAGGTACCGCCCACCCCACGGAGCTGTCCGCCACCGGCCAAACCGAAGGTCACCAGAGGTCATTCGCCCCTGCAAATGTCACATATTGCTGGAAAAAAAAACTCCCGGCCATCCGACGCTGAGGTATGGGTGGTGTGTATTTCAATCCGGAAATAAATCGTGCAGAGTGAACTGAGCTTGCAAACAGGGATGTTCCCGACGGTAATTTCCGAGATCGTTTGATTTCACTTGTCTGGTTGCCGAGAGAAAACAAAACCAATGCCCCTCGAGCGATGAAAAGTTAACTTCGTTCGAGTCAACACTGCAACTGCCGCAATCTGGAATCCGTAGTAAAAATATTATGCCGACCTTAAATGATACCCGGTTATTGTACTCAAACCATGGCAAGCAACGTGCATATGCATCAATACAAGTGCATAAAAATGCGCCATCGCACAACATTACCGCCCTCTTACACCCTTGCCGAAGCCATGTCAGCCTCCCCACATACGAGTGTGGAGGGGTCGAGGGCCTCGTGTCCCGAGTGTTTGCGCGTGCCCCGACTGCCGTACGGCTTCTGCCTCTCAGAACTGACAGAGGAGGCGGTCACGAGGCTGACCACGGGACCAAGCCGACCGCGGCTGGAGCTGGGCACGTCTATCCACTCCGCATCGCCAGTCATAGCCGCGGTGGGATGGAGAAAAAGACGGCCGAACCGATCACAAAAACGGCCGCCTTCACAAAATCGACAGCTTATAGCGTAGCTCCTTTTACCCTTTATAAGGCGAGAAGTGGACAGTTCTGGGAAGCACGAATGGATGTCAATAATCTGCGTTAGAATCAAATATATCTCAGAAGTAAGCATGCTGCAAATGCAACCAAAATGCGGACAAGCGCCTCTGTATGCGCGTCCGAATGGACACGAAACGAGACCAAACGCGAAAACCAAACTACATCAATAGCGACCAAAACGCAGACAGGAGAAGCGGGTCCCTTCCCAGAAACTAGCCCCGTGCTAAACGTGTACCCGACATAGTAGACCCACTGCGGCACACCCGCCACGCACCATTAGGCGCGATTGGACTACTTGTGTGTCTCCCAATGACGTCAGCAGCGCCCGGGCTGGCCGGAGAAGCGAATATATCACCGGGATCAGGTCACTGACGAGCGCGGAATACGGTCGCGCCGTGCAGCTATTCACGGAGTGCAGTACCGCGCAAAACATTACAGGCCGGGCGTAATACGCCAGAATTACGTAAATTAATGGACGTACTGTCTGTATAATTGACTCGCTTCGCCGTTATTAATTTTGAAGCGTTCCTTCGACGACAAGAATTTAGACCACTGCTGCAAGAGTCAGAGTTAAAAAGAGCTCCTGAAGCTAATAAATAAAATATTGTTTCAGATGCCGCTAGGAATTACGGTATTGACATTAACAGCTTGTGGTTTATTCGCAGCAGAATAACTAAAAGCGTTCAAAAATAGCCAGCGATCTTTATACAGCACAGGAGCTGCTATGACCATCACGACTTCATGGCTTGCATTTGAACCTGATGAAAGCAACCCAACGCCTGTTGTTGGTCTAGTTCTAGTTGAGCGAATGTAAGGTTGGATCTAACCTTAAAAGCTGGCACCACACCACAGATCTAGCGGCACCGCTGTCATCTCTCCAAACCGCAGCACCTTACCTTGCTGTACTGTCCGACGACGTATTTGAGTATGTTGGGCGGCGCCTCGTGCAGCAGCGGGTCCAGAGCCGGCATGTAGACGCACATCTGCAGCACGGATTTGAGCGTGCGCCGCGCCTTATCCTGCAGATCGTCGCTGCTGTCGGCACTCGTGTAGCACTGCAACAGGAAGGGAAAAGTGGGTTGGGCAAGTCAATCATAGTCAATTGAAGTCAATTCAGGAGGGTGCACTGAGCATGGTGTTTGTGTGTGCCTGTGGAGAGTTTGGATGCCATATGTGGGAAGTTCGTGAACGACAATGGGGTGTATGGAGATGGAGATGGTTAGAATTTATACTGATTGAAGGTTTCAAGCAGACCATGTGAACAAATATATCCCACAAAAACAATCATTAGATATTTTACTGTAGATGCTGCAAAGTGGCACCTGCAGCACCAATCGAAGACAAGTAGGTAGTTGCATTTGCTTTCAACACAAATGTCCTGAGGTGATATTCCACGAAGAAATTTCCAATATTTGCAATCTAAATGACTGTAATGACTAGAGATACGTAAGAATTTGCATTGATCATGCCATGAATAATGAAATAGGTTACATAATATGGTGTCGTCATTCCATTCGCTATCATGCATCAGTCTGGAAAGTCACATAACCACTTGACATCAGAATCTCTTATTCATGATCACTTCTCCTGGCCGAGGCAGCTATTCGGGCGCCCGAAGGCGAAGAGCTATCAGCGGCCATAATGTATACAATTTCGCAACTCGGGATTACTTGTCACAGCTTCGGATATCCTCTCGGTCAATATCCGAGCGCCCGGGTGATCCACTTCAGCCCACGCACGGACGCCCGTCATCCAGCAAGGACAATGCAAGGTAGGTGCTACTGACTGATAAGCTACCATGCGTGGGTGATTATAGGGAAATACCCGGCCGTCAACGGTGTCTCGGCGCTCAGACCCAAAGTGTGTGCGGACAGGTCTCAGGGGATATGAGCGGATTTGTATGCGGCCGTCCTTACGATAAAGTGGTTCTCAGAGTATGGGAGTCCCCGAGGCATCAAGAGCCTTTGAGAGAAGTGTCTGCGGTGGGATGGCAGAAAGTCCCGGCATTAGCCAGAATTATTAGGCATTGTGGAGCCCGTAATGCTTATCAATCCCTAGTGCGTTAGTGAATAGTGGTAATGACGAGGTTTCTGAATACGAGAGGCCAAAACTCACATGCCCGGCCATCTACCTCTACGCCCTAAAAGCGTCTCAAAGATAATGCTTCAACTTGACTTTGTCGCTGCAACAGAGATGAGCCATTGGAAATGAGGCAAATAATTAAAGGCAGTTGTTAAATTACCACCAATTATAGCAGCGGCCACAAATCCGCAATGCAACAGATTCTTCGTTTAGGCACTCTGAGTTACAAGTTGAGAATGATGTGCATAAAGCTCATTGATAAGAAATCAGGTGATGCTTCTAAGTTGGAACCATATTTGTTTCAATGTATCTAAATTCTGTTGGAGGAAAAGGGTCCAAGTAAGCTAAATTGTTCTGCACATCAATCATTTTCAGCCATCCCGTACAAAACCGACAACCAACTAATGTAGGAGTAACTTCATATTTTATGACAACAAAAACAACCCAAGATCATCTTACAAAGAACCCAGCGGCTTCAATTCAAAGTGACCTCTATATGGCCTTGAGGTCTACCAGCTTTGTGGTAGCCAGTTACCATTCTTTTGTGGACCAGGAAGGAAACAACTGAATCAACAATCGAAAACAACCCCACCGTTTGTCCAACAATTTTACAGCACGCTATCCAAACTCGCCGCTCAATTGAGGTCGCCACCGTGACCACTACCCAGGGCCGGGCTTTCCTGCAATAGCTCTTTTATAACTGCAGCGTCACCGTTTGTGGGTCGCCCGGGCCCCGGAGACGCGGCCTGGTTGACATCGAGGTCGGTCTGACAGACCGCTGACCCCTGATGACCCGCCAGGGAGCGGCTGGTGACACGGGGAGCCTTGACCGTCGCTCATAGGGTTGTGCGTCACGTGGATCCACGACATAGAGCAGGTTATGGCGAATAGATGGATTTTTGAGTTATGTAGGACACGTGCAATTAGTACCTACATGGAGCACAGTGTGACCGAGATGTGGAAATATCAAAAGAGCGAGCATTTGAGCAATGCGAGGTACATAAATGGACCTAAGATCAGGGCATGGCAAGATTAGGCACACAGGAATAGAATGTCTTGGGTCGTGCAGGGTACGAAAATGGAACGGAGA
Source organism: Amphibalanus amphitrite (assembly GCF_019059575.1). Taxonomy (NCBI): domain Eukaryota; kingdom Metazoa; phylum Arthropoda; class Thecostraca; order Balanomorpha; family Balanidae; genus Amphibalanus; species Amphibalanus amphitrite. The sequence continues at coordinate 249,614 of NW_024882484.1, read as the reverse complement.
CCGAGGCGCGGAAAATAGCATATAAATAGACATTCGGTGGTGCAGGGCACGTAAATAGAACGGAGACCAAGGCATAGAAAATTGCATAGCAATAGATGCAGGCTACGTAAATGGAATGGTGATGAACTCGTGGAAATATTACGATAGATTGTTTTCCAAATATGGTGTTGGCGGCTGCCCAGCGTCATATCCCGGATGTGATCAATCGTGTGTCTCCATAAGCTAAAAATAGATTCGTCGGCTTGGTCTGAAAATACTCGCGCAGCAGCTCATTTCTGTCTGAACAAACAGCAGTACAGGCAGATGAGCAAACGTTGCTCTCCCCAGGCTGCCATTATTGAATCGTCTACCACGAGGTGCGCCACCATGACGGAACCAATGCCAAGGAATAGGCCAGCCAGCCGCGCTAACGGTCACACGCCGCACGGAAGCTTGCATCTGAGGAAGTCCTCACGCCGAAAAATGGTGACCGTCCAGCTCGGAAGCGTGGGTTTTAAGAAAATGCGAGTCCTGAAGATCGTCGAGAGATATCAGATAAGCACCTTCAGCATAGCGACTAGCGTAACAGGTCATGTAGCGCCACACACTCGCGCTTACCTCGAGCAGTTTCGGAAAGAGGTTGGCCATCGCGATGGCTTTGGCGTGCTCGGGCGTATGGCGTCCGATCTGCCCCAGAGCCCAGACAGCCGCGCCGCGAATGTGGTCGTCCTTCTCCTCATTGAGGCAGATGGCCAGCTGGACAACGCCCTGCGAAACATAAAACAGACAGCGGTCAGTGAAAGAAGAGCTTCCAGCAATTCTTCAGCAGCTTTATTTATCACCCAGCAGTAGATCAGTTGCTTCTTGCTAGGAGAGAGTGAAGCAAGAGCTGAGGCTGCCTGACGGGTTCACTAGTTACACGCCCTATCTGTCTGCTCATAGCGCGTAAACGGTCGGCGCTCGGCCAGCACTCAGAGCCGCTCCGATTGCGAACGAGCGCTGCTGACGTCAATCGTCAGCAAATCGACCCTCATCTGTGAAACACATCAAACTTTCGCCACTAAACTCTGCGCCAAGGCCGATATTACGCCCCATTGGCAGTCACCGGCGGCGGCAGCGCAGTGCAGAATCATTGCGTTTGTTAGTGTCACTTCTGGCATTAGAGCGGAGATGAGATCGAATCAATCACGACGCTCGCTAAATTTCAGACATCGAGCTTGTCGAAAGTTAATAATCGTCCTAGATGGAAAACAAACGACTGGCCGCTACTGCTGAGTGAAACCAATAAAATGATTGATACAATTTATTGCAGGCAACGCTGCAACGAACATCGATGAAAAATTAAAATGGTAATGATGCAGTTGCACAGCAGTACGCAGAAGTGAAGCATTACGCGTGACATGTTAATTTAAGGATGCTTTGCGGCGGTCCTTTGAAGTAAACCTGCCGCCAAGTCACCAAAGCAAAATCATTCGTAACATTTACCTTCATTATGTAAATTGCATTTCACGCTCACAAGGATTCTCAGAAAACCGCATTGGAGATCAATAAGCAAGACGAAATATCCATGAAATTGGCCCGCTGTTCAGAGTTCACTTCATCGCAATTGCTGCCTGTCCAGGCCATGGCAAGGAAAGCAATATCACAAGTCAATGGTCAGCATCCTTCCGCTCAGTCGATTCCTCAGCATCAGCCCCCAAAGCTCACTTTGTCTGATCTTCTGTCTTAGTTGTCGTTGCATAACACTGTAAAACTCATCAAGTTGTCCTCATCTGTCTCAACACCTCCAGATGTCATGAAATTGGGATTCCGGAGCTGTTAATTCATCCAGAACTTGCGCAACAACTGTTGAGCCGCAGCGCCTTGCCAATAGGCGGGCGGGGGGGGGGGGGGGGAGACGGTGGAAGAGTGGCGGCGTGCATCGTCATTATAGCGGATGGTTTCATATTTCACTGGTCTCATATTTCATTGGTCAGGCTATGAAATGATTCCGATCAGTGTACTGTATCCGTTATATAACCTAGTGCAAGTGAGTGTTACTGGATAGCGGGTTGGAATAGAAAACGGCATCTTCTTGCTGATGAATTTGGTCGGAAAAAGGCAAATAAATATCAAATTATAATCGAGCATGAGGGATTGGAATTATTTTCATACGCAGCCCAAATGCTTGTAGCCGCAATAGATGAACCTCTCAACAGGTATTTAAGTTTAACTAACCTAATACTCGAAACGCTCAGTTCCATATGACACCTGTCCCCGTCCTACACCCGCTGGCAGTCCCGGTAAGACGCGTCCCAATCCGGTGAAGCCAGAGAGCGGCCGTCCGGTGTCCCAGCTGGCCCGGTGGAACTTGTCCCGCCCTCCCCGGCGGCGTGAGGAGCACCTCTGCGGCTTCCGCCCGGGTCAAGTGCAGGGGACCGTGTGACGCACGGACGAAATAAGCATTCAAAAATATTCAAAGAGTGCAAAATAAGAACAATGGTGAGGCAATGGTGAGCCAAGTTACAATGATTTACTGGTAAAATTTGAGAATAAAAAACTGCAAAATATGTGGTGTGACATCCAATCAACCCCAAAATATGATTCCTATAGAAAACTAAAACTCCATCCCAAATTTATTGTGGCGCGGCCGAAGAAATAGGCAAACTTGGCTCTCCAATAGAAATTAATTGTAATTTATTATAGGCTATCAAAACCAAACGACTTGGTTTGATCGATCAAGTCCATCTCCACCCAAAGGCGACTTTAAGCTGTGATAGATCCAAATGCCACACCACCGCGACGCATATATACGACCACAATTTTTCTTAGTCCGCCGAGATGACCGTGTCTTCCTCGCTTTACATGACGACGCCATGCCATCAGGTCATATAACCAATTCCTGTTTCTATGCATGCCAAAACCCGACACGATTGGTCATTATAAGAAGAAGCTCAGGATTGTCTGTGACAAATCGAATAATAAGGACGACATTTCCGTCTGCATTGGCTGACGTCAATGCCCAAAGGAATCTCTAGCCAATGAGGATGCATTAGTATGGATAACTTGTCCGCGGAATCGAATTCGGCCTTCGGAAACTACCAATCACCATCTGTGTCTTCTTTTAGCTGCAGAACGCTGTCAGTTGCAGGAAGAATAAAATGTTCTGCGTCGCAGACGACTCAAAACAGTCGCACAATTTCAGACAATCAAACGGAGCAAATGAAGACTGATGCATGTAAAAAGTTATGAGTTCATTAACTGACCAAACGCGTACACCTACGCCCTACGTCCCACTCATGTTCTAAAATAACAGTCATATGCGTCATTCTTTCGAAATATGTCAACTGCAGCCTACCCAAATTTAGTTTTCAAGGGTCTGATCCGACCGCAGAGCGCTTCAGTCGTCAGTGTGACTCAGTCGGCGGTAGGTACTTGATAGTCGATTGTTTAAGTGCACTGTGACAGTAACGGCGCCCGGTCGACGCACCGCCGTGAGCCGCCGGCTAATCCGTCCGACACCTCCCCAAAAGCTGAGGGCTCACATCCGGGAGGGACGTCTACACATGCGGGTCCGGCCTAGTGAGCAGTCTAGGTTTAGGACAGCATGGTTCAGGCGGTCCCAGCAGAACTAGGCACCACGGCCATCACCGATGTCGTCAGTGAAGCACATTTACCACAGCCGCGGTCACTAAGCGCCATCCCGTCCTCTGTTGGACTCTCAGACGGCCGTCCCCGCCCAGTGTGGTCTATTCCCATGCCCAATGTGGCCCCGTTTGACGACCCATGCGGCCATTCAGGGAACATGCGGGACGTTTTAGGCTCGGACGGACAGGGGAGAACTGGGGCGAATGGTTGAGAGACGCCACGCCTGTCGCCTATGAAAGGCACTGTCCACAGCGCGTTACCCATGACACAGTGAACAGAGCCTTACCCGTGACACGATGAACAGCTTCCTACCCGTGACACGATGAACGCACCGCCTTTTCGTGACACGATGAACAGCGCCTTACCCGTGCGACGATAAACAGCCAGCGTCTTACCCGTGAGACGACAAACAGTGCGCTACCTTATCCATGACACGATGAACACCGCCTTATTCGTGACACGATGAACAGATGAACAGCGCCTTACCCGTGACACGGAGAACAGCGCCTCACGACCTGGACAAAACCTTACCCGTGACACGATGTGAACAGCGCCTTACCCGTGACACGATGACCGACATGGCCAGCTGCTGTGAGTGGGCGGCCGTGAAGCCGAGTGCCATGACGCCCGGTAGCGCCACGTGGCCCTCGGAGCGGCCCAGGTAGTCGACGATCGACGCCATGCCGCCGGCATTGACAATGAGCTGCGCCAGCTGTGGGCAGGAACGGGATGAGGGTGGTTAATGAGGGATGGTGAAGGGGAGGGAGCCTGAGTGCCAAATGGGTTTTTGGCTTCAGGGATATCCCACAACCCATTTTCCCAATAATATCCGTTACTTTTAGCTCTATTGTGTTGTTTTTTTTCACAATCGCATTAGGAGCATATGTACACTGAGGAAGTCATGCGAGGGTAACTCTCCTGACTAAAGCCTGAAACAGACTCTTTCCGCAGTCAAGAAATTGCATGCGAGAGCCTATTCAAATATATGGAAGCACGCTCGCATCAATCGCACGCACCTTCCGCAAGCGATTGACGCGAGAAGAATTACAATGTATTTGAATAGGCTCTCGCATGCGATTTCCTGAACGCGAAAAGTCTGTTTCAGCCTTAAGACATTTGACACAATTAATATCAACGTTTGATCAAGAACTACATCAACGTTTGATATTTATTGTTTTGCATTGAAAAATGAAGTTTGGGTAAGTAAGCGGAGGCAAGATGATTGTAATTTGCACGTCGTAATTTGTTTTTCTTGACGCAACGCAATGTTCATTGTTGATCCTCCAGTAGATCCCATTTCTTTGAAGTCGTAATCGATCCGTATCTAAGCCACTCATCAAATCATCACAGCGTTCTCATATTGACGTCACAGCCGGACCAGTGTTCTTCTGATTTAACCCTAATTTCCGTCGGATAACGTAATTGGATCGCTTAATACCCTAATGAAACGAAGCTCCGTAACTACGCCACGAATCCGATACTCATCTGTGACCATCCGCCGCGCCCCACCGCAGCTAATTCCAACACTAATTCAGCCGGGCGATCATAAGCGTCAGAATGTCAACCGCAGGGCTGAGTGTTCATAAGGTCCTGCCGCTCTGCTGCCTGCTGGCAGCTGCTAAAACGCTTGGCTAAATCAGAATACGTCAGGGTCTACGGGTTTGATAAAGGTAGAAGGACGGACACGGAGTGACCTATGACCAATGAGGCACTTGAAGGAACAGTCCTTAGGATTTGGCTATTGCGGGAGATTCGTAGCGCTGACGGCGTGACGTCACAAACAATTATTTCATTTCAGCAATAGTGGGCAGTTAAAGCAGATGACATAAGCATAGGCGGCGGAAGGGGGGTGGCACCGTACCCCAATTTGATTTGGTCATTTTAACATTAGCCCTATGGGCGTTGCATGGAAAGAATGAGGCCAAAAGTCGGCAGTGACCCCCCCCCCCTCAATTGAAGGTGTTACGCCGCCACTGGACATATTTAAGCATCAAAAGCCCTCATCTGTATGGCACAGTCATGAGTCAATGGACATCTAATTTCCGTCGCTCCACCCCCCCCCCCCCCCTCCAGCCGTCAAACCCTCCGCCCTCCGTCTCCAAAACGACAACCAGTCTCACCTCCGGCGTGTGCTTCACAATCTCCTTGATGAGTCCGGCCGTGTTACGTCGGATCAGGTCGTCGGCGTCTTGCAGGCCGGAGAACACGTCTGGGAAGATCTCGGCCTCGACCACCAGCTCGGCCAGTGCCAGCGTGTGCTTGGCGATGTTGGAGAGGGCAGATAGAATCTGACGCTGCCGGAGAGAGTGGGGTAGGAGTTGTAAGACGTCAGACGTGCTTAAAATGCGGAGGGGATTCGAGTGCTTTGAGCATTACGGGTAATCGGTTGTTTGTTTTTGTTTGTTTCCTTAGGGTAAATTCTTTCGGAGCCCTGAAATAAGAGGATACGAGGAAGGAGACAGTAGGCTGAGGCGCTGAGCAGTTCGCTGACTTAGAGCACCACAGTGACTGAGCCCAACCCTTTAGAATAGAGATGGCACATACTGCAAGCCACTCAAACGGTTACCATATGCTCAATTTGGCCTGAACATCCTCCATGTGTGTCAAAGTGGGGGCGATTGTCAGCCCGACCCAGACAGCGGCTCGACATATATGTAGAGTCCTGACCGAGCCAATCCCCGCTATGAGCCCGGTTAGAGACTAGCCGCAGCTGCTGCCTTCAGACACTGACAAACGTGCTCTCATAAGGGGTATATTAATAGCTGGAGGCGGTTGCTGGGCCGTCTAGTAACCCCAACGACGGCGGCTCTTCATGATTGGACCGTCGGCGGCCGACGATGAAATGAAGCCCCCAGCACAAAAGAGAGCAAACACAAAGAATTGGAGGCATTTTGACGGCCTGGTGATTAATCGAACGTTTCGACGACATAGTGCGATCGATGTGAATTGTGAGCGCTGCCATGTGTTTCGGAGCACGTCACACAGCCTAATGAATGGGTCAGTCTGGCTTAGTTTGGATAGGATTTAAAACTGATAGCCAATGTACACAGGAAGGTAGCCTGCTGACATTTTTCGGTAGTGCATGAGTTCGCAAATGTTTGGTGCCTAATAGATAGTTGTCAGTATTTGGTTTGACTTCAGCCCACTACAAAATTACTGTAGTTCCGTTCAGTTACAAAGCAAGTAGCAACATATGCATCACGGCAACGATACTCCTTACATAAACGATAAACGTCTGGGAATGGACTGCAGTACTGAGCCGTCAAGATAGTAGTGAACAAATTTTTGAATCGGTTATCAACATAACCATTATAATCGTCGCCCTATAGCCAGGCTCGAAAAGACCAGCCATCGATACTGATTGTATAAAACTATCAACAGTCACCTATCGAGCAAGCTAAGCTTTACCCCCTGAACATTTTCATCTTGAGTCGGAACCTTTCTTCCATCGAGCAAACAAACACACAAGTAGACCTCGACGGAGCCTGGTCCCGCCACAGACCTTGAGTTTGGTGTCTGGTGAGGAGATGAGAGCGGCAAAGTTGGAGATGGCACCATTCTCGACCACCACGTGGGTCAGCTCCTCCGAGTGTTTGCAGATGTCACTCAGAGCTGAGGCAGCCACCCGCTTCACGCCAATCTCCGGCTCTTTGATACAGAGAACCAGCAGCGGCACGGCGCCTGGGGAGGAAGGACGGGATGGGTTAGGTAGGAAGTGGCGCATAATGGTGTCCGCAAATCATAGAAGTGAGGATCCTTTGAGCATGCCAAATGCTTCGAAACGGAGGTTTCTTTTGCTCGAATACCTACATTATGATATATTATAACTGCAGTAACTACTCTAAAAAAAAAAGAGTTTAAAATCTGTTGCGAAAAAGAACGACAGCGGTAAATCGTTGTGTACCTTCTTAATAATGTTGAGTGCAGACATTCGTAAAATTATGTCTTCAAAGAAAAATATTGCGAGCTAACGTTAAATGGCTCTCAAAGCGAGCCGTATTTCATTTAGAAAGCACCCAATGTCGAAGAACTTTCCTTTCGGCACCACCCAGTTTTGCATATGCCGGCATTCCAAACTAAGCCCAACTAATATATGGAAACCATTCGGCTAAACATAGAACAGCGAAACGCCACATTGCAACGGCCCCGTTGGGGTCACATTCCCCAGACGGCCAGTGGCGCTCAGGCTGGCTCAATATATCTCTCCAGTTTTATTCCTATGGGCCCGGCCGTTTAACTGCCACCACTGGCGCCGTTCTAAAACCGTCCCGCATCCGCTCCCGGTATATGTGAATGCGGAGCGCGCGGTGGGCGGCGGAGACGGGAGACAAAACGGACTCCGAGATGCTGCTGCAAAACACCGCCCCTCTTCAGATGACTCTCAATGGCCTCCGCTGATGATTGTTCGCTGGGCTCAAACGCCCCCAGTGCAGCGCGAATGAAAATGGAATGCGATGGAGTGAACTGGGAAGGTAACGGAGTCCGGACAGGGATGGAAGAGATGGAATATGAGTCGTGAGTTGAGAAATGGTTCATGCTCTGGCCAACAGTTGACGGCAGCCACTTAACGATGTTTGTTGGTTCTGGCAAGCAAGGCTGTCTTCTTGATTTCAGCAAAGTTCTGTCAAGTTGACCAGAACTTTGCGTGTTTATGTTTCAACTCCAAAAAAGTGTTCTCAAGCGCATTCACCCATGTTGCTGTGGGCGGAGGTATATAACGATACTAACAGGCTAATATTACTGCCACACACACACCATTTTATTACATTGTACAATGCACAAGTACCGATAACTTTGTCTCGAACTCGCACGCAGTCCAACCAAGTTTTGAATGGTGGTACCGGGTGCGACCGCAATTTGATTCACTTTACCAAGAACCACTGTCGCCTCACAAATTACCAGTTCATTTGGCCACGGTCGGTTTAAATTCCTTCGGCCACCGGAACCCGGTGACTTCCGGCTGTCTCCGGAAAGTACCGGTCGCGGGCCGAACAATAAAGCCCCAAACAAATGTACAGCAGTGGCGCTGAAATTGCAGCAGCGACGGCGACGGCCCGAGCGCGGAGGGGGGGGGGGCTAGAGCCGGGGAAGGAGTCGACGACTAGGTAAAAAGGTCGCACGTGTGCGCCGGTAGTATACCAAACCCTCTCTAGGGTTCTACCGACCGTCTGGTGGCGTCGAAAGGTCGTTCGACCCATCGGGAGCGTACCGACCGTGCCTCATCCATGTAGGTCGGTCATAAATACGACTGAATGACGTCAGCAGACCGCCGACCACTGAGGAGCTGGCCATAGGAAGGTCAGATGGTATGCCGGTCCGCGAGCTAAGGGAGTTTGGCAATTCGCATGCGACAGAAAAAGATCCAGTTCCTGTATGTAATGCATATCATTCCCCTGGAGTTATACATTCCACAAGCTACATTGGTCGGCATCAAGCAACAAATATACCCAGTTACGAATATATGTATGTAGTAACGCATACGTTTTAACATATACGCCACATGCGGACGCACGTGACATCATCGGGCTCACGTGTCAGCCCTGCGTTTGCATCCGTCTCTGATATATGCACATATCCATCGCGCGTGTCAAATGCATCGCGATAATGAGCAGATCCCGAGTCAACATCTCGGGATCAATAACACGACAGAGGTCATCTGAGCGGCCCCTCGGGGCGGCATCGTCTGGCTGCTCTGACCTAGAAGACAGCCGTAGGGGACGGACGTCCATCCGTCTACGCAGTCGACTGGGCGATCTGGGTCACACAGTCTGCCGTGATTGAACGGTGACGGTTCAGCACTGTTCCGGTGGGATATACATGCATAGAAGGGAGCGGGGTGGGTTGCTCACACTGCCGCGTTTGCACCATTGCATCGGTTCGGGTTTACTTAGGTACTGAAAAAGATACCGCGATGAAGAACTAGAACAGCAAACTGTGTGACCAGCTTGAGAGAAAATGGCGCAGATTCTTTGTTTGCTTTTCTTTTGCTGGTTTCGGTCCCATCGCTCTAGCGAGACAATTTCAGAGTCGGAAGGATGATACGAATGAGGGGGGATTGATCTGAGCTCTGTTCGGTTGCTGTTTTTATCAGCATGCTGTCGGTTTTCCCACATAAGGAAGTTATTGCTGGCGCTTCTTGGCCTCTCATTAGGCCACGTGAATTTGGCCAATGAGGAGCCAAGACTCAGCAGCATGCTCGCAGCCTGCTGATAAAAAACGCGACCGAACAGCGCCCTGGACGGCCACTTTGCATGCGTCGCCGGGACTGAGGCCGTCGCATGGACACTGGACAGGTCACCCAGCCCCGCAAGCGGTCACCCCGCTGTACGTGAGCCTGCTCCCGAGGAGCTATACTCGCGCCGGATGAAGGTAGCCGTCCAGCCGGGTGTGAGGCGTGGAGGAAAGGATTTGTGCGCCCTGAAGACAGATCAGAGCCCAGAGGGATTGGAGGCGCAAATTGCTATTGATCTGACCATTCGTTACGTAACGAAACTGACTGGTTATATCGGCAACAATCTGAATCAGAAAAGCAAAAAGTTTGAACAGTTCGTTACATAACTGTCCCCACAACTGTTCATGCATTTGCACCTAACAGTTTACTTCAGTAACAGTAACAGTTTACTAACAGTTTACTTTATTTCTAAAACCTTCTACCAGCTTTTTCTAACGGACAAGTCAATCGAACTAAATATTCCCACAAATAACACATTTTTGAAACGCGCGCCCACCGTCAAATACCTTGGTCTCTTGATCGACGAAGACCTAAAGTTTAAATCACATATCACTAAAATCACTAGTGTATGTAGTCGCATTCTTGGCGTGTTAGCTAGATCTAGCTACTACCTTAACAAAAAACTTCTTCTCTTACTGTATAATGCTTTGATTTTGCCTCACTTAACCTATTGTGCTGTTATTTGGGGCTCAAACTACGAGACTACTCTGAAACCCCTGGTCACGGTTCAGAAGAGAGCAGTCCGATTAATATCAGGCTCCCGCCTGCTTTCGCACACTACACAACTATTCAAAGAACTCAAAATTCTTAAGGTCACCGACCTTGTGAAATATCAATCACTTCTAATCATGCATGATTTCCTACATGAACGTCTCCCTCATCCCATTGCAAAATTTACATTATTTGATGGGAACCGACCAACCAGAAGAGTTATTCACTTTAGTGAATCAATTTTGAACAGCAGTGGAACAGAAATACCAAATTACAGAATCACAAACTATCGCCAGTTTGTGCTATTTTGCAGTGGTCCCTCCCTATGGAATAATTTGATTACTCCTAAGATACCTAACATCAATGACATTCCCCGTTCAAAGGGTCTTTTCAAGAAGTGTGTAAAAATACTGTTTTTGGACACCTACTAACCTGTGTATTGATTTTTGTGTTATATTTTATCATGTGTGTTTATCATATATAATTGAGGAAAAAACATAAATAAACTGTATCTTCGCCCACGGTGTGGGCACCTCTCATTAGCAGGATAAGGACAATGATTTTGCTGACGGATTGGCGATCCTTCCATATGTAGTTCCTACCATGTTTTGTTAGGATAGTGTTTCAGTGTGTGGCAGTGGGATATTATAGCTGTATTATCAGTATTAGGTATTTCTTTTCTTTTTGTTGTTGTTTTATTTTTTGTTGTTTTTTCTAGTTCACTTACTTATTCGTTCTCGTCACCAGTCTATATTTGATCAATGAAATTCAACGCGTCATGAGGTGTGGCCACGGGAAACCATGTAACCTTTACCACACCTCATGATGCTGATCATTCAGAAGCATTTGGGAACCTAACCACTCTATGTATGTAATCTATCCATTGTTTTAAATTCAGTAGAACGCTCCACGGTATGCTTCTTCTGCCGTTTGATATCTTCTCAAAATGATCACATTCTGCTGTTCAGTGGCCATTTGATTGATTACTTCACTCTCTGCTCCCCGTTGCTTTCTGCTCTTTATCTCCTATTCTCCTTCCTTCCAGCACCAGCTCCGCGCTCTGACTCGATGGTCCCACGATGAGCTCAGTGGCCCAGTGGCCCTGTGGCCTGACATCGCTCGGCTGCTGGGGACGGCGAGGCGGCATTGTCGGGACACCCAGGATATATGCTGACGATGTCCGTCTCTTCTGAAGACCTCTTCAGCTTCTTCGGTGGACCGCTCCTGGGCTCGCTGGATTCAGCCGGATACTGCGGCTGCAGTCTGTACTGCCGCCCTGCAGTCTGTACTGCCGCCCTGCAGTCTGTACTGCCGCCCTGCGGTCTGTACTGCCGCCCTGCAGTCTGTACTGCCGCCCTGCGGTCTGTACTGCCGCCCTGCGGTCTGTACTGCCGCCCTGCAGTCTGTACTGCCGCCCTGCGGTCTGTACTGCCGCCCTGCGGTCTGTACTGCCGCCCTGCAGTCTGTGCTGCCGCCCTGCAGTCTGGTCACCCTGGACCACTGGATTACCAACGCATGTGCTGCAAGCAAACTCCAGATATGAAGAGGCGTGGTGCTACCCTCGCCGACCAGCGAATGGCCTCGGGACCATTTTGTACGCACGCTGGCCCTGTCCAGATCCGCTCTCTGGCGGTGGTTTCGGTAGAGGCCGGGGAGCGGCAAATGCTCTGCAGAGGTCGGAGGAGGGAACAGGATCGTGGGCCAACGGTCGGTTCGGTGGGAGAGTGGGGAGGTCTGAAGACCATGCGGTATGCTGCGCTGGCGGCGGCCAGCCGCACCAGTTCACGGCGTCACCTGCCTGGATGCGCTTCATCTAGAGTTTCCTGCGAAAACCGACGTCACTGGTGTTGGTGCACTCAATAATAGTTCCGCTACGACTGACTGGTCGCCTGGTCTCCGGGCCGCCCGCGGAGATGCTTCGCCCGTGCAGCGGAAGGAGTGATATTTCCGATAGATCTACCTCAGCGGGCTGCACTGTTCGTCAGAGACTGTGCGCCATGTCAGTCTAGTGTTGACCGCCCTGATTAAGGCCTCTCACTCATGGCTAAGGACTGTTTGCCTGTGACACCGGGAGGTCTGCAGCGACTGAAGGCAACTTTATCTGCAGGTCGGCTCTGTTCTCCAGTGTCAACCTGTTTGTGCTGCAGTGACTGAAGGCAACTTCTAGCTACAAGTCGGAACAACAGATGGCGCTGAACCTGTCTGCGGCGGACGCCGTTGTCGCAGCTGAGCTAAACCTGCTCGCGACCTGGCGCTCAGTCTGCGAGCTGGTCCAACATGTGACTCCGGATTTTGTAGGTGGCGCTGTTATCGCTGATGGAGCGGTCCCGCGGCTGCGCTACTCTGTGTGCGAATTGGCCTGACAGGTAGTGCTGATTCTGCACACGTGTAACCCTCTCTCACGCTCTGCGGTTGACTGACACCAGCCTATAGATGTCGCTCTCGTCGCTTTGTTGATGTGCGCCGCCCTTCCCGGGCCTTCCAGTCTTGACTGCGGTGGAGAACTGCGACAAACCCAGTTCGAGATGGATGGTGGCCTCTGTAGTCCTGTGTTTCTGTGATCGTATCATAAATGGTGCTGCCTCCCAACCTTCTAACCACTAATCTTCTGCATTCTTCTAATCAATTCTAACTGTTAAACAAATCCTATCCTCACCTTTAGCCCCATGCAGCGCCATTTATTGATTCACGTTTCACTCAATCTCCCGATGCTGATCTCAAGTGCTTCTTTCGTTGATGATTAAATATATGTACCACCGGTGGACTCCGGGGAAAACAACAACAACAACAACAACTTCCAAGCTTTGTCGCCGAGGCTAATTCTGGTTGGAAAGGGGAGGATGTAATTAGAAGCCCAACTGCGTGTAGATGGTGAACAGTGATTATCTTAGCTTACACAAGTCTTTGCATTGTGGACTAGTTGAAAAAAGCCAGAATAATTGCCACAGAACAGCCTATTACTGCATGGTTTCTGTGTATAAGTTGTTCATCACATGGCGCTTTAGCAGGCATCCGATCTAAGGACCTCACCCTATTATAGCAAAAATAAGCCATACATGTCCGCGTAACACCTCATCAGCTCTCCATCTACCCAAGCCACCCATATAGCGGGTAGTCGGGTCACCCCTATCTCTCTCAAAAACACCTCCCTGCGTCCCAGCCTCCAGACCGCTGTTTGGCCTGGACGGACCGGCAGTGACACCCCTGTCAGGACCAGCCGACTGGATTAATTCGCCACCCCAATGACGTCATCACAGTAACGATCCGTCATCAGCGAATCTGCATCCGGCAGCCACCGCGGCCGGCGGCGCGGTGCCACCGGCGCTGGAGCCAAATACTGCCAAAGGCCGGGCCAGGCGCGGAGGACGGAGACATGAGGACTCATGATAATGGAGGAGGGCTAATGTTAATGGAATTGATACCTAAGTGACTGAAGTGACTGACTATAGCGTGTAAGTGACTTTTATCGGGTGATGATTCACCGGCAGCATGTCTAATGACTGCGGAAAAAGAAAACATTTGCGAACGTCATATCCGAAGAAAATAGGGAGTTTATCTCGAAGCTGACGGTTCAGTCGTTGACGTCAATGCTCAGAAATCTATGAACAAGAACAAAATCGCGCAGCAAGACCATTTATCAGCTCCTTCGATCACGAGCTTTGATGTCTCAGCCCCCAACGATTCATAGCTTTGATATCTGCTTGTTGTGAGCAGCGAGCACTGCTCCAACAACCGCAGAGCAGCGGTCAGCAGTCTGATGATCCCTCAGCTCATCCACACAGATCCACCCTGAGCATATGCTTCTCTTGGAGAGATAGAAAGGACCAAGAAGAGCACCTCAGGGCTCAGACACGACACCGCCCGGGTGAATTACACCCACCGGAGACGACCCCCCCCCCCCCCACCTCTCCGCCCTCCCCACCTCAGCCGTCGGATGCGGCCCGCGACAAATCGGTCAGCGAGAACCCCATCGTCTCCAGCATGACGTCACAGGGGGGTCTATGACGTCAGCGAGGTGGCAGTCGGCCATCGGGGACGGGAAGCCGAAGCTGTGCAAAACAGCCGGTCACGTGGTGCGGATAACGGTGAAGGAGGTGGCGAACGGGGAAGTCATGTGACTTGCTAATGGTGACAGAGACGGCGGTAGATCACCAGCCACGCAGTCGGACAGTGATCAGGTCGGCCAGCAGCTGTACACGTGCGAAATTGGCCCGCCGGCCAACTCTGGTGGCCCGGCAACACACTTGCCGCCGCAGGGGAGATGACGCACGAATGCTTCCGTAATAATAGCGGAATAAGTCATCGTCAAAAATAGCACCAAAACTGCCCAGAAGCAGAAGGAAGCTTAGCTAATAAAATTCGTGACGGGAAAGTTATACGCTTCATTCGCCTTCTTTAGTGCATCAACACTAATAACTTTCTTCCAATATCCGAAATTAGTTGCAGCGATCGATGGAAGCAAAACGAGCTGCACTGGAAGTATCGCAATTCGCCGAGTCAAGGGCAGTTCAAATATTCAAATAAAATCGCCGCATTCTAGTATGGTCACACCACAGACATGCGGCCGGCGCCCCTATATGAGGCCTTGGCCAGCGCCATATCATATGATCCTGAACGGGTCAGCGATGCCATTATGGCCGCAGCCAGACCTATGTGGCATGATAGCCAGCAGCAGATAATGGCGGCACAGAAGCCTATACACACGGATATCATACACCCGGATACACATTACACCCGTCCATAGGTGGACGGATGGACGGACGGACATATAAATAGGTGGGATGGGACGGTCACATACAGACAGAACGGGACGGAAGTCTGATGAATCCCAAAGACCGGTACGGGATCCGGCATGACTGGAAAAGGGCGAAGAGCCAAAACGAAAAGAGGAGTCGAGAAATGTAACGGGACGACACAGGACACCTTGGAAGACGGGACAAGACGAACCGGCGGACTCACTGCCGGATATGACAGGCATGGGTTATGGCCTGGGGCAGCATTGCGCCAGTGTCAGTGTACCGATGTGACCGGAGCTCATCATACGCCATCATGGCGCCATAACCGCGCTGATATGACGCCCGGTCAACATGGGACGCTATCCCGGGGGCGGCGGACGGGGCAGGTTAGATGGGGTGGAAATGGCAGAGGTGACAGCCGGCCGGAGATAGACGCAATCGCATGACCAGACGCGCAATAGAAAACGGGTGCAGGCGACTTTTGTAGGACAGTAAAGAGGTCACTTCAGGTTCTGTGATCTCAGGTCAATATCGAGTAGAAGAAGAGAGAATGTAAAATAAAATGTTAGCACGCAACGCAAATGTGAACGGCAAGCTCTACGGGCATTGAGCGAACACCCCATCCATATGATACTTGGAATCTATATTATGATTTTCTTCTCTAAAGTAAGCATAGTTTAGTTTCACAACGAAAGTCGAGCTCAGCCGACTACAAAATGATGCATGAGCCGAGCCATGCATTGCAACCAAATGGTCCAATGCTGATCGCCACATGCTCTGGCAACAGCCCGACACGTGCAATGCTGGATGCAATGCAAGTCTTGATTAATGAATTCAAACCTGCCAGGATGAAAACCACACATATAGCCCATTCCTGATCGCCGAAGCCGCGGGTAGGCGTACGGTGGGCAGCCACATGGCGGAGAGCACTTTTACTGAATATTCTGACCTTCTGCGCCGCACGCTGGAGGCGCGATAAGCTGAAAGGGATACCGAATATGAGCAAGTGTACCAATCTGCTCGCTACAGAAAGGGATCCGTATTCAGCCCGGATTGCAGCAACGGAGGAGTTGTATTTGTATACCCAAGGCGGCATTAGAGAAGGCCCTGCTGGAATCGGATCTTCTATCGAGCGCGACTGGCTATGTAACATATATCCCATCCGACCTCGCATGGCTGTATTCAATTGATTTATATAATGTGACCAGTAGTTACGCAATAATTGACTAGTTCTCTTACACAGCTTCTTACACCGAACTGCTCGGTGATCGAGTTACAAATAATGCCGAGCCTCAGACTATTCGCGGAGGATGTTCACTTCAGTGGGGGTCGGCTCGGGAGGCGAGCAGTGAGCACGGCTCTAGGTGCTATCGCCACGCCACCTATGGTCTCAGTTTCATTCAAACCCGGGTCAAGCAGTGCCCTCTGTCCGTAGCCTGTCCAATGTTCGTACTATCGTCTCAGTAGGTAGCCACTTTCATCAACCAGAATCACCATCCTCAGTCGATGGGGATACAAAGAAAACCGCCCATGTCCCCCCCCCCCCCCCCCCGGCAGTCCTTAGCATTTCTCCCAGCATTCGCTCCCGGCAGCACTGACCTGCGTCCACCACGCTCTGGGCCAGTTCGGGGCTGTGCCGGGCCACATAGCCGATCGCCCACGCCGCCGACTCCTTGACGTTCGGGTCAAACTCCTCCAGGCAGACGACCAGCGCGTTCAGGCCGCCGCTCTCAATCACCGTGCGAGCCAGTTCGACACTGTGCTTGGCCACTGCGCGCAGCACAAAGCAGGCCGACTTCTTGTAGAAACGCTGCCAAACAGAACGGTGTAAGAGGATGAGTGAGGTTAAGATGATGGGTGAGGGCGGATACTACACGTCCGATAATGCAGTGTTACGTGGAAAGGACACTGTTCCTCAGAATCGTGTTAAGAATGTGAGAAGGATGTGGCCCGGTGAGCCGGAAAAACAGTCGGTGTTGAGTATTCCTATTCAGAGAAAAATGACTTCTGGTTTCAAAATTAATATTTCCCAGGATTGCGTTGGATTCACTTGCGTGACGTAGAATGGTGAAATGAAAACATTTGGAGAAACTACAACAGTCCAACGAAATATCTGGTTGCGGCATCCGATATTGATGGATAAAGAACGGAACAAAGCATGCTAGCCGAATCTGAAGTACAAATAATGCAGGCATGGTTTACAATGTAATTATAGCAGTTAAATTTATCATACAAAAAAAAACATTTTAGCACGTCATAATCCCAGTTGCGTCAAAGGCTCACGAAGCAGTGGTTCGTTACCACGGACAACCGTACAACACACCATTAGAGAACCTGAGACACATCCTGGTACTGAAATGAACCAAAGCTAGTCAGCTTACAGCGGACAAAAACGCGTTCCTAGAAAAAGACTTAGCCGAGCAAAAGGTCACCGCTACCAAAATAAGATTCCTTTTATCCTAGAAACATGGCAGCCCCGTGAGTGAATTCATTTTATTCTTATCGAAACACACACAGTAATTTGTTTGCCAGACGTTGTCGCTTTGCGCTATCATGGCAAAATAATGCATTTTAAAAGTAAGATAGTAAGATAGTCAGATAGGAAATTACGAATTTTAAAAGTAAGATAGTACATCGGCGGCTAGTTTGAGCCGGGTCACACGCATTCGACATGGTTTCGGCATGGTTTCACCAGGCGGTTACAGTTATTCGTAAGCCATTCAAGTAACACAACAGCTTTCTGTTAAAACCTACGATATCCGTCGGTATCCCGTTAACGTGCTGGCGATTCCTGTAGGTCAAAAGCAACTCCAGCAAACAAAATATGTTCAATGCCCATCCATTGATACCTAGCCCAAAGAAACAAACCCCTCGTGACGTGACTCACATTTTGGACGGGCACCTGCGAGATGAGCTGCGGCAGGATGTTGCTGGTGACCAGCGTCTGCGCCAGCTGCTGGCTGAAGCTGGCCAGCTTGCCCAGCGCCAGGGCGGCCGTCTGCTGCACGGCCGGCACCACGTCCATCAGCAGCGGATGCAGCAGCGACATGACGTTGTTGTCGTGCAGGTGCTCCATGTTCTGCGGTCGCGAGGCCAGGTCGGCCACCGTCTGCACGAACTGCAGCCGGGACTTGTTGTACTGGTCGAACGCTGCCGGGATCGGACGCACGGTTGTGTAAGGCGGAGTGCTGGATAAGGGGGAGACTGTGAGCCCGTCAAAGAAAGGGAACTATGGAGTGGAGGAGAGGAGAGGAGAAATGGGACTGGCTACGAGATACAAAATTTGTCCACTCCAGGTCAAGCCTGGCAGGGTTCGTATAGATACAGTTTGCAGCGATGGGTAACGACAATGAATGTAAATGACTTAGTACTTACCACTAAAAAATATCATCGGTGTTTGCTACCGTAACTCAAAGTTGATGGGTGAAGATGCGAAAAAATGCATATGGTCACGCTGGATTTCGTTTCCGTACTGACTACTGACCTTGCTCTATGAGTCGTGCCGCCATCGTTCTGGCGCGGTGACCCTCCTGCAGTTGTCAGTTCAGCAGCTCCGCGCCGTTTGGCCAAACACGGCTGGTCGATGAATCCACCTCACAGCAGGGCTACAACAACGCATATAATTATATATCAATGGTCTCATTGTCAACAGATTTTTATGTCAGCAATGAATGATGAGTTAAGACTTAGACACATGGTAAACTCATCAAGCAACGACACATCATGACTTATTCATGAGTATGTTTTAGGCGCCAAACAGGAGCAAACTAATCCTGTGCGTGGGGATACTAGCCCCCGCACAGGTTATTGTAATAATGGTCAGAAAGGATGACCTGACCACATTATGATAGAACCCGAAAACTATGATAGAAAAAGCAGAGAGCCTTCCGATATAAGTCAATATCAGTTTAGCCACGGCCTCTAGCACAATAGGTACTAGACAACAAGGCCATATAAGACTGAGACTGAGACTGGAGGAGTTCTATACCTTGGACTGGACAATAACTTAGAGGCTGCAATCTGCATCACGCTTATCAATCACGAACATCTTAGTAAACACAAACAGGCATATTTTATGATGCTTATCCCTCGCCCGTATAGGGGGATTTCTTATTATAGGGGGGGGGGGGGTCGAACGGACCCCCCCCCCTCGGTTTTTCGCGAATAACTCGCGTAAAAAGCGGCCGATCGCGACGAAACTTTCAGTACCCTCGCGTTAATCAATTTTACACCTACCCTGAAATTTTCATGACCCTGACCCTAATGACCTTTGACCTGTGACCTACTTTTCGAGACCATGTTTGGCCGGAATCGCGATTCGGCGTATGTCGGCTCGCATTAGCCGCGCGTTTGCAGTCTTTTCGTGGTTTCAAGCGTTCAAACATGGGATATGATGTTGCTCCCATGCATTAGGGTGGGTGTCAAGGTGACCGGAAGGTCAGGTCAGGTCATTGACCTTTGATGACCTCGGTTCACTTTTTCGAGTTTTACATGTTTCTAGGCCAGTTTTTGGAGCTGAATTCGAATTAAGCAACCATATGAACATTTACGAAGTAGTTTTGGCACCTTCGTAACATGTTACGAAGCTGTCAGAGGCGGCTGCCACCTACTAGGAATACCCGGCTGGTTGACCTGACCTGACCTGACCCGACCTGGCCTAAATGCATGAAGACATCATCTGTGATCAAAACTAACATGATATTCGTAATCGGCACCCCGAAAAACCCATTAGCAGCCACGCTTTACGACTTTCTAACAGGTCCCGATTTCCCCGACTTTTGGGTCATTGACCTGACCTGGAAGGTCAACCGATGACCTAGGACCTTAAAATTGGGTATCATCGGCTTCCTCTCGTCACGGGCAACACGCTCGTTTTTTCCGCGAAGCTCTAGCTCGATCAGGGGCGAAACGGCAAGGGGGGGTCCAACGGACCCCCCCCCCCCCCCTTATACGTTCGCGGCTGGAAAAACACCAATACGGGCGAGGGTTAAATTCAACAAGTAGTAACGAAACATAATACCTTTCGTTTTTTAGCGAAATATGAAAACAGGCCAACGCTGGAAACTTGAATTCAATCACGAAATCTTGCACGAAATGTTTACATTTTCTGCTCTTCAAGAGCCTTAAATATTAGCAATGCTCATTTAAAGATGAGGCTTAACGTTTAAACTTTCACAAATTGCTTTTGTAGCAATCAAAAACTTCTAATATTATGAATTTTGACCTGTTTTTATGTACAAAATTAACATTTTTCTTTAAATGAATATAGGTATCTGCGTATAAAATATGCCTGTAATACTTCAAATACAACGCGACCAATACCAATGTGACTGGGTTTTATAATATTTTGAAGTGAGTAAATGTTTCATTTTACGTCACAGAAATTTACCTTGTTGAAGCAACGAAATGTCTTCAAGAAAAAGTTGCAATGGGTTATGGTCACTTTGTATAAGATAATTGATTTCCAGGTGTATTAATTAAATTTATTTGCTTAACTGTAAGTGGTAAACGTATTTAAAGTAAAAACTTTACCTTAAAATTTCACAAACGAAACTTCTGATTCGTCAATATGTATAACATCATTAAAAATAATATGAATGTGCACATTCTAATCCACAGAAATTCATGTAAAACAAATGCATTACAAAACAACTTATGAAAACAACGTTATAAATTCAAATACTGATACCTACCTGTCTGTGTTTATTCAAGGCAGATTGCGTTATTTATTTTTGCCTTCTATTCATATTGTAAGCTTGGCTGTTGCTTTGTGTTGTCACACATTCTAAGTGATTCTAAGTGGTTACTGGTTATCCTAATTCAATTATCATATTTATAAAATTCAATTGAATTGTTTTTTTTTTCCGATTGGTTAAGTACCTACACCTAAAGCAGGCAAGTTGAAGTGAAGTGCTGGTCCACGACCCATGGTATTAAAGAACCTACATTTGCTCATTTTATTAGAGTTGCTGCTGTAGATTTCATTGAAGTCCTCAGTTTTTTTAGAATAGATAGGTATTCTCAAAAAACCTGACGGCTGACTGCGAGTGGAGTCGCCTCTAACCCCTGCACGTCATGGTTAAATGGAGGTATTAACTGATTTCTCAATTTGCAGGTTCAACCATGCTATCTGCCAGAGTTGCAATGGTTCAGGTCCTCCGCTCCCTCTCCTCTGTAAGTACTTCACTGTTTTGTATAGGCTTTTATGATTTAAATACAAATCCTGCCCAATGGATGTTAATAAGGTACCACAAAAATTAGGTACCTATTTCAACTTAGCTATGAAGACTTTCACAGAAAAGCCTAGGCTCTTCTTAAAGATTCTTTTTATGTGTGGCTACTTGGGGGATGGATTTGACACAAGGGAATTGCCACGTCCCATGTGTTCTGTAATCTGTATTTAATTTTTCATTCAACACCTTGCCTGGAAGTTATTTCCCGTTTGGCATTCATGTAATGTGTGTGTGTAACCAATAATGCAACAGTTTTTTTTTTGTTTTGTTTTATGAATTGATGCTTCAGTCAATTCTTTTTATTTGAGAAAATATCTGTACGTGTAATTTTCCACCATTTTGGGAAATTGTTGTTCACTGGTTAGCATTATAATGTTATATTCCTTAATGATATTCACAATGCAACATTGATATGCAGCAGGAAATTACTATATATTCTAAACCATTTCCTACCCTCAAATAGTTTATTATGTTTTAGAGCACTCCTGCTGCTTGTAAATTCCGTCTTCCGGAAGAGGCAAAGCAGGAATTCAGTAATCCCGCCGCCAAGTACACCACTGCTCAAGATATTCCAGAGAAGGGGAAAATCTATGATAAGAAACCATTTATGATTGAAGTGAAGAAGGGAAAAACGTACATGTGGTGTGCCTGTGGGCATAGCCGAAAACAGGTGAGTAATTCACATTGTGGGTCATGCGGTCATATATTTTGTCGTGAGAGCTTTGAATTGCTCATTGCCTAGTGATCCTGCATGCACAAATCAACAGATTTTTTGGTTCACAAGTCATAGATATGATTTATTGCTAAGTGGCTTGTGGTCATTGAGTTGTTTTGTTTGTTTTTACCTTATTACATGCCTTGGCATCTCACTCGCTCATACGAAGGCTGAGGCATATATTTATTCCTACGCACGATTTAAGCCATTGAAGCGATACAAATTAAGACTGTGTGCGAAATTTCAGTGGACGTTTTGCATAAGAACCTGAATAGCATGTATTCAGTGTCGGTCGGCTGTCCCTCGGATGTCTCAGTACGGCTGATATCAATTGTCCCGATATCAGAGGACAGGCGGGTCTGTTTGTCCTGCTGTCGAGGCCCACTAGCTGTCGGGTGGTTCTGGTCGCACGACATTATCGGGAGGCGGTGATTGTGTGTGACTTCCGGGCATTGAATGAAGTGGTATTGTACCGTGAAACGTGCACATCTGAAAGGATGTTCAAAGCTGTTCATTTTGCGTGTTTTCCTTTGCAAGTGAAATCGGTTGCTTCAGACGTCGTGAATGCAACTTGTTCATTTGAACAGTAGGAAACTATTTGCATTGGAGCTATTGTATTGCATTCCAAAGGTAATTTTAGATGACTTTTTTCGTCGCATTTTTTCAAAATATGGTATCAGGGCAGATATTACATCACTGGCTCTGCTGCCCCTGTCCTGTAGCCCAGGCGTCCATCCCGACTCCCATCTCCACCAGCCATGAGACCTATGCAGTTTTACCTTCCCTGCACCACACACCCGCCTGCCCGGGGCTATGATGACCAGTCGCAGCGGCCCCAAAAACTGCCCAGTCACTGTGTGACCTTGCAACTCGCGTTCGCAGCCCCTGTGCGACGGCAGCCACCGCAACCCATTCAAGGCCATCCAACAGCGGCCGGTGAAATACGTGGCGGATGCGGACAAGGAGGTATGGTTCTGTATGTGCAAGCAGACCGACCACCGGCCCTTCTGTGACGGCTCGCACAAGCATCCCGACGTCCAGGCGGCGGTCAGGGGCCACTGAGACGTCCAGTGTCCCATGCTGGTGTCCCGGGGCTGATGGAGTTGTTGGTGTAGTGTCTGTCCTAGAGCTGAGTATGGTGAGGAGTGGTTGGTATATGCTTCAGGAGAAGCCTGACAGTGGGAACTTGATAGCAGGAGGGTGAGTGCTGATGTGAAAGCTAGATACATGGGTGCCAATGGGGAGTTACTGCCGGGAAAGTGTTGAAATGAATGAGACATGGATGAAATCGTGGTGTGATTGTGCTGTTTTGATACGATTTTAGATCCGATATCGTGATGGATGTACGATCAAGGGGGGAGGGGAGGAACGCGGGACGAAGTACGGTGAAAAGTGATAGATATTTTGAATGTGGGGAAGATGTATTATCTGTCATTCTATTACCAGTATTGATTCTCTACATCGTAGATCGACTCAGTCGTTAGTGTCACTGTGTGCCCATTGCATAGGTATGCATCTTCCGAAAACAATATACCGTCAGCTGTCAAACACCATGTCTTGGGATCAGAATTGAGCATAATGTGATGGGGTGGCGAGTGGGAAAGCGGGTCTTCTTTGCGGTTAGTGATAGTTTTTCGGTTCTCAGGGACGGTAGTACCTATATCTGTTAAACTTTGAAACAATGAACGTAATGAAGAGGGCATGTTTCCTGTTTCCATCACATACATATCTTTTTCCGACCATCCGAAGAATGTCTCGACTGTTTAAACTTATTCGTAGCTATTTTCTCTCGGTTAAGTGATCGATTCTCAATTTAATATGCGATGCCTTTTACGCCCTTAGATAATATATTATCTGGTTCACGTAACAACACTATTAAAATAAAAATGCAAATGCTCACTTACGGCATATTTTCGACAGTGACAATATCATCAATACTGAATGATGTGGACCCGACTGTGCGGGTGTGGCGTGGCTGTGGCTCTGATGAACAGAGCGAAGCCCGCCCAGCATTTCATAGCCAACAATCATCCACATTTTGCATTACATCTGCACATTTCCACATCATATGCGTCATTCTGTAGGGACATGCACAAGCAATGTGGCCGATGCATAACGTATAGCATATTGTGTTCCACGTTAGGACATGTCCTTCACTTTGTCCTTAGTATGCAGTCAAACGATTTATCTCACGATCCCATCCGCACTTCTGGCGTAACAAGAGTACAACCAAACAACCTGCTCGAATCCCTGTTTTCACTCAAAATAACGGTTTGAGGCATCGCTTTCGAGATATGCGGGAAAGCATGAAGACTCATGATCAGTCTTGTAGATCATAAGGACAGCCGGTAGATCACGCACCTGTGCAGCGGTCTTGCAGCTCATGCAGCGACCAGTCTTGTCATCTCAGTTTTGAAGCCCACGGCGGGCCCACAGACTGTGGTAGAGTCAACCGCTCTCGGTCCGGCTCATGCCCATCGCGTTCAAAGCCACGTCTGGGATGCTTCTCCGTGCAGTGTCCGCCCGCGAAGCTCGGTAAGGCTGAGCGTACTCGGCCTCATCTGCGACCGGCGCGACACCTATCGGCAGGGTATTGAAGCTGTGGTTCAGCTGTCGGCCGTCCGGCTGTTTGCCACCTACCAGAGGGACGGCGTATTCCAATGTCGGAGGACGGGAGATCTCGGGCACGGCTGGGAACGACCGGGGTGGATCTGAAATAGATAGGCCAGTAGCGCTGCTCGATTCCCCTGAGGGCATCTGAGGATCTATGGGGAAAGGCTCGTAGTCGGGATCCTCCTGTGCAGGTGGCGCTGATGTTCCGGCGGCCGTCGTGCTTCGGCCGGTCGTCAGGACACCTCCAGTGGGAGCGGGCGCTGTTTCCATGGGGAACACCTCGTAGTCGATGTCGTCGGTGGACGGCGCGTCGGCGGCGTCGGGGAGTGACCCCACGCTGGGTCGGCTGGTCGGCAGCGGAGGGGGAGGGGGTGGCTCCGGAGACGGCTGTTTGACGGGGGCCGTGTACGAGCATTCCTCGTATATGGCGTCTGGGTTGCTGACTTCGCTGTGGAAAAAAGAGTAAGATAGATAATAAATCGTAGCTGAGGTCTCAAAGGTTTTATGCTCCTATGGTAAGCATCTAACATCTCTTCCCAAAGACATGGCATTCATTTCTACTTCTAGACCACAAGGTAGGTCTGCAACATCACAGACAGTTCGATACCTATTCTGGACGCCATCAGTAAAGTACATACCTCAGCACCACCCCTCTCCCCGGCGAGCTCACCTATACAGATGCTCGTCCTCGTGCTGGGACCCGCCGTAGATGGGGTTCGGGTTGAGTCCGAGGAACTCCGAGCTGTCGTCCACGGGCGGCACAAACTGTTTGTGCCGGCGGCGCTGGCGGTGGCCGTTCCTGCCTCGGATGACGCCGAGTGCCGTCAGCGCTAACACGATGACGCCCCCGACAGCACCGCCCAGGATGGCGCTCAGGTGGCCCCCAGGCGCTGTAACGGGAGGCCGGGGCTGTTGGTACCGTGCCGATATACCTCACAAGGCGGTGTCAGATATAGGTACCTACAATTTATTTGCCATTTTATACGTTATAAGTTATTTACTAATTTATCCGCTATACGTTTCCGGTACGTTGCCTGGTGTGTAGCTTTTTCAGTTGTGGCATGGCTCAGGGAACTCTTGGAATCTCCATAAGCTTTAAACCAACATGATTGGATGGGTAATTGCCCTCTTGGCAAGATTGTACAACAACATGCACATTTCCAACTCTAATTAGGAAGGTAAAGGCTGACTGGTCGAACTATGCGACAGATGCCTCCCTCGCCCCCTCCCCCCCCGTATCGTTACGTTTCTGCGTGGGCGGCCGGGCGCTGCCGGTCACCGTCCTTCGACAGAAGTTGGGTTTGGTCCAGTCGGGAGCCAAACAGTGGATCTGACCGGTCCGGTTGGTGTCAGCGCAGGTCACGTTGACTGTGTGGTCCCTCAGGAAGGCGCCGGTAACCTCCGGAGGTGTGTAGTGGAGACCGGCCTGTCGGGGAAATCGGCCGCACAGCCGCGGCGCTGTCGAGAGGGGTGGAACATTTGTTAAAATTGTAGGAAGGTGATCTTATGGAAGAGATTACCTCTTTTGTATCACCGAAGGTCGGTGATAGTGCATTGAGTCCATGGGCGTAGGAGCGGCTGGAACATTGTGGGTGCATGGGTGCAGAAATCCAGCCATGGCCGGTGAAGCGGGGGGGAATAGGGAGCGACACCCGAGCGAAGGC
This sequence comes from Amphibalanus amphitrite, assembly GCF_019059575.1. Classification (NCBI taxonomy): domain Eukaryota; kingdom Metazoa; phylum Arthropoda; class Thecostraca; order Balanomorpha; family Balanidae; genus Amphibalanus; species Amphibalanus amphitrite. Next base: position 223,104 of record NW_024882484.1, on the reverse strand, counting down.
TCGTTACGAGCTTTGAGGGTGTACTCGTACCATGTCGAAAAGGTACCGACCGATAAGTGCATTTGGGCATTGACCTTCGCATGTGTAGGGGGGTCGGATGAACCCCCCCATGGTTGTTCGCAAACAACTCGCGCAAAAAGCGGCCAATCGCGACAAAACTTTTAGTACCCTCGAGTTGATCAATGATCAGTTTTACACCTACTCTGAAAATTTCATGACTCTGACCCAAAAGACCTTTGACCTGTGACCTGATTCGTGAGACCATGTTTGGCCGGAATCGCGATTTGGTGTATGTCAGCTCACATTATCCGCGCGTTTCCAGTCTTTTTGTGATTGTAGACGTCCAAACATGTGAAATGATGTTCTTTCCATGCATCACGGTGGGTGTGAAGGTCACCTGAAGGTCAGGTCAGGTTATTGACCTTTGATGACCTCGGTTCACTTTTTCGAGTTTTACATGTTTCAAGGGTAGTTTATCGGGCTGATTTCGAATTTAGCATCCATTTGAACGTTTACGAAGTAGTTTTAGTGCCTTCGTAACATGCTACGACGCCGTCAGTGGTAGTTGACACCTACTATGGATAGCCGGTAGGACGCCTAATGGTTGACCTGACCTGACCCGATCTGGCCTAAATGCATGAAAAAATCATCTGTGATCAAAACTAACATCAGATATTCGTGATCAGCATCCCGAAAAACCCGATAACAGCTTCACTTTACGCAGTTCTAGCAGGTCCCGATTTTCCCGACTTTTGGAATATTGACCTGACCTGGAAGGTCAACCAATGACCTAGGACCTTAAAATTGGGTATCATCGGCTTCCTCTCGTCACGGGCAACACCCTCGTTTTTTCCGCGAAGCTCTAGCTTGATCAGGGGCCGAACGGCGGGGGGTCCAACCGCCCCCCCCCATCCCCCTACACATTAACCCATATATGCATAGACGTACATAAATGTACGTCAATTTGAGTTGGCCAATGTGTGCCATCTTTATAGAAATAGAGCTAATGAGCCATCAAACGCGGTCGTTCTAAATCATTTACATTGTTAGCCGTCAGGTGAATACCAAAAAACACGGTTCCAATGCATTCAGTGTTGAGTTTAAGACATTCGGTTTGTTGATGCCGCAACGGGAAGATTTTCACCCGCTCAGACGCTCGACCCAGGGTGAGCCAAGTGTTCTTAATTTTAGTTAAGTGCTTTTCCCGGATTAGCTTTCGTTGCCAGCAATCTGCTCAAGCATGACCCTAACTTCATGAGTGGTGTCATTATAATGCTAATTTTGCTTACCAAGCGAATCCAAAAATAGTACGTTTCACAAAAACGCACGTACAATAATGTACGTCTATGCATATCCGTTACATTTTGTTTTCCAAACATCAAACCCGTTTATGCTTTGGTTTGATGGCAAATGTGAGCCTGAACGATGTTCTGGATCAGGGCTGCGGGAGTCGATGGATTTTCAGTGACTCCGACTCCGACTCCGACTCCGACTCCGGGTAGAACTATCGACTCCGACCGACTCCAACTCCGACTCCCGACTCAGCAGCCCTGCCAGGTCAGCGGAGTCGATGGGTTTGTCGGTGATTCTGACTCCGACTCCGTCTCCGGTTTCCAAAATCGACTCCGACTCCGACTCCGGTCAGAATTGTCGACTCCGACCGACTTCGACTCCGACTCCGACTCCGCAGCCCTGTTCTGGATGGCATCGAGGAGCGAAGTCGAGTCGCCGATGTCACGGTCGTCGTCCTAGAGCCGCCGGAAGTTCGCGTCGACACAAACGAAGAGTCTAGCGACGAAGAGAATGCTGACCCAGCCCGCCTGACGTAACTGGTCTGAGCCGTAACTGACGTAACTGAGCCGTAAAGACGTAACTGAGCCCGTAACTGGTCGCACCCATCGGCTCAACCGGTTCGGGATGATTATGGATGTAGGTATGTCACTTCCAAAGCAGCACCAAGCTTGACCCTGATGATCGGTTTTGCAGCAGAGATCCAGAAGCGCCAGTTCCATGGCACGGGTACCATGTGAGGGAATCGCCTTCTGAATGCGAACAAGTTCACCGACATCAACGCCTTCAAGAAGAAGTCCAATCAGACCATCGAAGCATTTACGACTGCCAACAACGGCTGCAGTGCGGCTGTTATCCGCTGGATGGACGTAGTCGAGGATCACGAGCTCCAAGAGGCCATCATGCCGTCACTGGGGAAGGAAGAGCCGGCCGACGCCCCTGGACAGGCTCTGAGTTCTAAGTCGAGGGCGACCAGTCGCTCTGCTCCGTTGACCATGCCGGCGACTTTACGTCCGGCTGATGGCCGTCTTTAGTCATTACAGCGGGGCCACGCGCTCGGGACAGTGTCTGACGTGTACAGTGTGGGACGGGACAGGTGGTGCCATTACGACGACCGACGCGTCAGCTGCGTGGACGAGGTCAGTCTGCGTGGTCAGCTGCGTGCAAATTTCCTTATTTTCATCATACATGATCTACATCTATTTCCTAATTCAACGTATGAATTGTAACTACCATTTCCAAGGGTCTCTAATGCAACACAACATATCATACATCATATTTGACCATACAACACAAGTTATTCCCCTCGCCCAGGTTAACGATGACATGACGTCACCCTACCCCCTCCACAACCCCATCCCCACCCCAACCCATCCCTCATACATCGCTTCTGAAGTACGAAAGACGTTAGCATTGTATTAGGGATATCGGATGTATTATTTTAGGACGGCGGCGGCAGACGTCACAATTGTCTTGTTGACACCTGGCATAGACGTACATTTTTGTACGTCACTTTGAACGAGCATATCAGGCAAGCACTAAATGTAAAAACGAAACAGTTGATGTCAGCAGCTTAGTAACATGTTGTTTAACAATGCTAGAAAGTTTCATACAAATACTCGACAAAAAATTAATTCATGCATATATGGGTTAAGCTGGAAAACGCTGCACACACATGCGAGGGCTAATATTGTCAATATTGACTACCGCAAAAAGTAAAAGCGGCCAACTTAGCCATTTTCGAAGATATCGGGCTAAAAATTTGGACAGTGGGTCATCGGTTTGGTATGTGTTCAATCACATGCTCCATTTCCCTTTTTCCAGCACAAATGTAAGTTTTGAAGACTATCACAGTAGCAAATGCTTCGAAAGACGGATAGTAGGCAACATATCCTGAATTTGCCGTGCTGCATGGGAAGTAGTGTTGATGAAAAAAGGGTTTTTGGTTCAGATTATTGTGGGTGCAGAATACATTGTCTGCACCCACTGGAGAAATATTGTGGGTGCAGCTGCACCCTTGCACCCATGGTTCCTACGCTTATGATTGAGTCGGAGCTGATAAAACCCGACTTCCTGTTTCAAAATGGTGTATCGCTTCCCTGACGAAACGCCTGGAGGCTGCACTGTGCCGCATTACATGGTGCTTTCCGGCACAGCATACCTATCCATCCAAATCGCTCAGCGATGACTTCAGCCAACATTACATAGCTGTCAGCTGAAGATGAGCAGGCGCAATTGTGATATGCGTCGAGGCTATCATTGGGAGAGTGCCAAATTGACGGTTATCTACCTGTGCAAAAAAATCTAACAGAAGATCTTGGGCTGGGTGAGGTGTCTGACTTTTCGACGCCTCACCATGGCAGATGTGGCCACTTCGTTCAACCGACTCGCGTCTCTCGCAGATGTATGCTCAGCTCTAGCCTCTAGTCTCACCTCTTTGGCAGATATACGGGTGCCGTTCATCACAGTCGCCGTAGGTGAAGTTTCGGTCCTTCGGCGATAGCAGTCGGCACCGGGGACCCTTAGTATCACCGGACGCGGCCGGGTCTGTAAATATGTGCCGACGTCACAATTCCAGATTATATTTTTTAGACGGTGAAGAGGTCGTTATATTCTGGATGGGTATTATCCGAGCATTGCATGATCTTTGTCATTGTTTCATTGATGACTATCTTTTCGCGAACCCGGATGAGGAGCGCTAGTCGCAGTTATTGGTTACATGAGAGAATATGTAGCCTGTCCCGTAGCTCAGTTGGTAGAGCAATGGACTCCCGATAGTGAGAGCCCGGGTTCGAGACGCTCCGGCGCTCGATATTTGAGACTCCTGACGGGGATGGTCTGCGGTTGGTGGGAGCAGCCGCAGCCAGTTAAAGTCAGTTGAGTGGGACAGGCCGTGTCCGGCTTTGAAGGGCACGTTAACTTTGGCATCTAAATTCTCCCGTTACCCGGAATTGCGCGATCGGACGGTAGGGGTCGGTGTTTAGGGGAGAGTGGGGTGGGGCACATTCGTGCATGGGGCACATTCGTTTTCAGCAGTTTATGGGAACACGAGTGACTGCACGAGCTCAAGGTAAATTATGGAAATATGTCTATCATTGCCGCCCTTCGTTCACCGTAGAAGACAACACTGTACCTGCTGTCATGCTTGATAAAAACGCAAATTTGTAATATTCGTGAGCTTTCCAAACTTTTCTCATATCATCCATTTTCGTGATCCTGACTCGGAAATGTGGTTCAGCTTTTCAAAATTGGGGGTGAAGAAGCTCACTCTATTCACGGAACTGCTGCAAACTTGTTTGTTGAAAAAGTGTCATTTTTTCAAAAAGAAATTTTGAAATATATTACTAATAACGTTGTGGGGCAGGTTCGTGTACGCACTGCCTGGGGGCACATTCGTGCATATTTTTTTTTTTAGTTTTTGCGATTTATGACTTTATCTGTAGTAGGTTTCTCTAATGACGCTCGCCTGACTCAGTCTCGACTGCTTGCGACGTCGTGACGAGCAATTCACGCGAACTTGGCGAGGTCACGGCTGCCGGCAGTTGGCACATTCTTGTTGGCCAGCCCATTCTTTCTACATTTGTTGTGCAATGCATTCTTGTCGAAAGGAATCAAGTGAAATGACCCCCTGCCAATTTCCTTTGGTAAATTTCTGGTAATACCCGGTAATTTCTCGAATTTTGCCGGGTGAACGGAAGTGCCCCATCTCTTGAACGAATGTGCCCCATAGGTGGGGCAGTTTCGTGCAAATGTTCAGAGTTAATAAAAGTCATTTTTCTAATGGAAGCAATAATTTTATAGGATAACTTTTAAAGAGGAAAACTATCTGCAATAGTTCCTTTCCATACTACAATCAACAGTTTTGCCATTGCACTAACCAAAGAACAGATATATGGGTTTATCCATTTTTTGCACGAATGTGCCCCACTCTCCCCTACGCAACAAGCTCTGCTTAGCGTGGGCTCCGGCTCTGTCAATCCGTCCATTCAAACATTCGAGCTAAATTTATTTAAAAAAAAAAAAATGTAGGGAGCAGAACTTTAGGATAGAGAATTTCGAAGTCTCTCACCTTCGCTGTCTTGCTCCTCCATTCCTTGCACCCAGACGTGTGTCTTGGACCGCGTTTGTAGTCGGAACACCCCCTCCACGTTCAGCATGTCTAAGGCCAGATCTAGCCCAGCGACTGGCTCATAAAGCGTCCCTTCGGTGCCCAGGCGCTGACAGCCTTTCTCGGCGTGGAGCCGTTTATCCGGCTGTGTTATCAGATGGTAGCATCGGCCGTCGACGGCCCAGGTGTTTCTCTGCATAGGAGTCACTGAGCTGCCCACCTCATCAAGACACTGGCGCCAGGACAGGTCTGAGGGGAGGTGATGGCACGGTGTTACGTCCGACGTCTCGTGGTATACCGGAGTCAATTTCGTGATGACTTAATAAGTGTACATTCATTAATGTGCTATTTTATACATTTTGGTGTCCGTTTGAATCGAATTTCGCTATCCAATCCTATTAAAGGGACTATCCCACCTTTAACATGGGGTTTGAGTTGAGATAGCCAAGTTTGCGGCGAGGTTCAGAAACCACTATCTATCTAGGTTGCAACCCCCGCGGCCTCTTGGTGTTGAAGAAATTCGTTCCCTTCATTTGAAAATGGGCCTTGTACAAGGCCCTATCTTCAACATGGAGCGACCGTTAGTGTGACGTCACCTCGTTTAGTCATTCTGATTTAAATGGGGTTGTTCGTTGAAAAATCGCTTAAAACTTGGTCTGAACTTTGTTGTGGTGCCTACAGAGTAAAAAGAATCAGCTTTATGACAGTAATGTGGCCTGGGGAAGGAGGTAATTTTGGGCTGTGACGTCACATATTTGAAAGTTTGTGTTTGGAATATGGGAAGCCTAAGATGTGTAATGAAAAATAAATGCCAGAACCGTATTCCTGGTCATCCAATCTATAAAGTCGGGCACAATTTAACTGGTTTTAACAACATTTTAGAAGGTGGGATAGTCCCTTTAATTCCTATTTTAGGCTATCTTAATTGCAAGCTGCTTAACTTAATGACTGCCCGTTTTAATTAGCGTGGTTAAAAAGGCATGTGGTTCTATCATGTACCTATACCTACCATTGCCACAATATTCGGAGTTTAAATGCGTTTAGTTAAAAACTAAGAAGGCAGAGGTCCGTACTCCGTAGTACAATAATACATGCCAAGAGTGATGACTTTTGATACTTGCCTGTGGTGGCGGCGACAATCTGTATTTCGTATATCTTCTGCCCTGTGTAGCTCGTCCATTTGGGCAGCGATATTTGGAGGGCATCCGCCTCAGGAGATTTGCCTTCGATGTCTTCAAACGCTATGTACTCCGGTGGATGGCCGTCACCAGACTGACGTCTTGAGGGTCCTAACAAAAGGATGATGTTTTATTTTTGCGCGTAGGAGTCGCGGTCACTACATGTAGTTGGCGGCTAATGGGCTAAGTATGATGTTATAAAAGCATGATAATACCAGTATAACGCCTTTTGGGGCGACTAACGGAGCGAGCGAGAGGGTGAGCCTTGCACGTGCGAAATTTCGACGAGGTACCTCCAGCTGACTTGTGCACGGCACCCTACTAACCGGTCTCTAGCGATGTGCCAAATTTGAGCACAATCGGCCCAGCCGTTCTCGAGATCTGGAAGCGGCACCCTGCACGTGCGCACGTGCAAAATGGGTCCCAACTGAGTTTTGCACGGCACCCTACTAACCGGTCCCTAACCATGTGCCAAATTTGAGCGCCATCGGTCCAGCCGTTCTCGAGATCTGGAATCGACCCCTGCACGTGCGCACGTGCAGCAGCGCCCCAATTCTGGCACATGGATATGCATTGCCTAGTGGGTGCCTACCTACATGCCAACTTTCAGCGCAATCGGCCAAGTAGTTACCGAGATATTGCAACAATTACAAAAGTGACACCTCTTCGTTTTGCACGTGGCACGTGCATAAGGGGTCACCCACATGCATCGGCAATAGTCCAATACTTGGTAGAAGGAATGAAGCTACCCTTCAAAAATTACCGCATGTAAATCGGTCAAGTGGTTGCTGAGATATAAGCCTCGCAAAAGCGTGACCACGGCCGGCCGGCCGGCCGGCCGGCCGCTCATACTCAGAAATTTCCGTTAATCTAAGGAAAGACTACGCTCGCTTCGCTCGCTCCGTAATCAACCATTTTTTCGATAAGATAGATGTACCTAAATAACTACAAAGTAATGGCAAATTGAACTGGAAACTGCATGTCAGTAGCCGCTCTCGTGTTAATAAAGGGGAACCTCTATTGCCATTGCAATTGCGATTCTAACAAATCAAACATTTATTGTACTTAGCTTTTGAAACATCAATTTTTGAAAGAAAACATGAGCTTTTCGTACTTACGAAGTTCCGCGGTAGTTCCAATGACCATTGCGCCATTCTTCATTAGATATATTGTCATATTGCTTCCTGGAAATGAGATTGCATTGGTGATAGGCTAAATGGAAATAGGAACATCCGCACAACATTAGTATTGCTTGCTGACAAATATATTACACAGCATACCTAATTAATAAATTCCATACAAGCATATTTATTTCAGTTACTTAGGTACTTTACCTGTAATAGCCTCATCAGCGATAAAAATGACTTGTACAACCTTGGTCGAAAAGTAAAGGTTAATGTGCAGGGAGCCGCCTTCTTTTTGAAACAGATTCCTCAGGAACTGATCCGTTGTTTTGTCTCCATCGGCCAGGCTGGTGTGTTTTACCGACAGACTTGAACGCTCGGCCACATTCAGATCTAAAGCAAAAAAGGGAATTATCTTGTTACAGAGTTGCATTGGTCAGGTGCCGCTTAACCTTAGCAATGGAGGGAAATCATCATCATCATCATCATAGTTTATTAGGCACCAAAGTTGGCAAGAAAGTAAGAAAAAAAAGGCACACACAAAACATCACACAAAGCATGACAGTGGGTGAGCAGGGGCCACACATTGATGTCGCAGGCGACACTCACTCCCGCTCCGGGCATGTCAATAGCCGGAGCAGGCGGCGAGATACTTGGTCCCGGCGACTCATCAGGAAGGCAAGCGAGTCAGCTAGGCCATCGGGAGCCCGTTGGGGGTAGATACGGTCGCTGCACGGCCGCCCTGCTGCCACCCCGAGGAGTGCAGAAAGGTTGCAGTCACACATCTCATGAAGCTGTATCAGTAATGAGCCCACTAGCTCAGTCGGGCACATAGCCAGCTTGGTGATTCCTGACAGCAGCGCCTGCTGCAGCCGGTGCTCTGAGCGCATCGCATCTTTCAAAGTGCGGAAACACGCTGCCCGCAGCAGTTCATGTGCTGGTTGGATGCCGGCAGCAGCGAGAAGCGCCGAATGGTGGGCGGAGCGAGGCAGGCCAAGAACCACCTTGATGGAAGTCGCTTGAGCGGAACAGAGGATCGTCATGTCCCTTGCATTGAGCGGGGCGGCCACGCAGCCATATGTGAGCGCCGGTTGAATGATAGTCTTCCACAAGAAGCACTTGTCGGCTGGGCAGAGGCCGGACGTCAGCATACCAGCAGGCGCGAGACCGTACAGGCTGGCACGAGCTCGAGACGCGCGGTGCTGGACGTGTGGCGCCGCAGATAAACTCCCATCCAGTACGACACCGAGGTGCTCGGACTGCTGGCGGGTGGAGAGCTGCTGGCCCGACAGGCTCCATCTTGGCACTTCGGATAGAAGCTCGGCGCCGAAGACCATGCAGTGGCTTTTGGTGCGGACGGGCTCCGGGTGGACGAACTCCAGCCTCCAGGTCTTCGCAAAGTCATCAACCACATCTAGTAGAGTGCTGAGGTTTCTGGCATTGGTGGACAGGAGTAGCAGATCATCGGCATAGCAGACAGCTGGCACGTGGTGACCATATAGGTCAGCACCGAGATCGCTTACGTCCAAGGCGGCTACGAGCGGGTGTAGGTAGGCGTTGGCTAGGATAGGCGAGAGAATAGCACCTTGCCTGGTGCCCCGGCGGATCCTGAATGAGTCGGATATGGCACCGTCAAAGGCAATGTGAGCCTGAAGTCGGCGGTACCAGGCAAGCATGAGCAGCCATGAGTTCGGACGAAGGTGTTGCGCCAGACGGTGGAATAGCCCGTCATGCCAGATCTTATCAAAGCACTTCCTGGCGTCCAAGTTTGCCGCGTAAACTGGCAGATCTCGTTGTCGGCACCACTGAATGGTCTCGAGGGCCAATATGGATGCTTCGCTGGTGCCTCGCTGTTTCACGAATCCCAGCTGAAGGTCGTGCGGACAGAAACTGGCCTCAAGTTCATCCAGCAACAGCATCTCCAGCAGCAGCAAATACCTAGCGTAAAGATGCAGCTTAATGTTTATCATTACCTTTTGTTTCGAATACCAGTTATTAAGCAGGCATATTTGTTAATACCCCGCTTCCCATTCACCCATGGCTCTTGAGTTCGATAGATTTTCTCGTTGTACTCACAGCAGTGGGGTGCTGTTTCCGTCCATCGGCCCTCCCGGCACACCCGCGCCGACTTGCCGACAAGAACGTAGCCAGGGTCGCACAGGTATCTGACCTCAGTGCCCTCGGGGTACACACCGCTGCGGCATAAAGCACAGGTATCTGACCTCAGTGCCCTCGGGGTGCACACCGCTGCGGCATAAAGTTGGCGTCACCGTCACCGGAATACAGATGGCTAGTGAGACACTTATATTATTATTTTGTAGCTATTTGCTTTCTATGCAAATGTAGCAAGAAATTCTACATCGGAATTATTCCAAAAAGGTTTATGAGAAAGAGCAAGTAAATAAACAAATTAACCACAAACAAATCCCGTTTTCTAGTGGTAGGTAATCTGACCTCGGAATTGCGATTGTTTAGGTAAAGTGTGAACATTTGAATGACGCATAGACATGTGCCGCATAAACCGTCAACTTCAGCGATTCCTACTGTTTTCTTGTCACTTTCATGCATGTTTTCATTATATGTCAAGCGACTCTTGAAACTATGTTTAGTTACTTTTCGGATGATTCTCTGGGATAATAATATCATGGTGGCTAACTCACAAGTCCATATATTTCGGATGATGTTGCTCACCCTTGGTCACTGGACAAAATAAAAACAATTACCTAATTGTTTTTGTCAATTACCTAATTGGCAAAAGTCAATTATTCAAAATAATTTATATTAGGACCAAAACGCGTTTCGATAATATCGTCATCAGTTGGTCCTAAATGGACCACCTGATGACGATATTATCGAAACGCGTTTTGGTCCTAATATAAATTATTTTGAATAATTGACTTTTGCCATATATGTCACTATGAGCTTAAACAATTACCTAATTGTTTGGGTAATTGTTTTTATTTTGTCCAGTGACCAAGGGTGAGCAACATCATCCGAAATATATGGACTTGTGAGTTAGATATTATTATCCCAGAGAATCATCCGAAAAGTAACTATACATAGCTAATTTCCTGGGAAAAATGACTTTAAAACGACTCTTGAAACGATTTTCTACATATATACCTACTCTGCTTGAAACGTAATGTTTGTTATATGTTCCTTCTTTCCAGCATTTCCCTTTTATCCCACAGCTTAAATACACTTATATTATTATTTTGTAGCATTCTTGTAATACTTACCTGGCCTGGGTTGTGTTTGCATCGTTAAACACTGTCCCGGTCTTGTCTGTGGCGAAAAACACTCTGGACAAGAATTTGGCGCCTGGTGATTGGCATCCTTGTTTTGCTGAAAATAATACACAGGCAATTACATTGTCTAGATGGGCTTGCACTTGTACGTTGGCGGCACTAGATTTTTCCACTATTTTCCCATGTTGCTTGAAAAAAAAATCCCAGTACTTGTCGATATTCCATGACAGATTTGATAATGATGCAAATAATAAACCAATTATTACAAATCAAATATGCCTATTCCTACACACTTGAATATATTCTATTTGTAATGATTAGTTTATAATTTACATCGTTATTTATAATTATACATCTTAATTTACTTCTTTATCAAATCCCAGTATATCGATCGCAAAGTAAATTAGATGAGCTTTGTCGAATACCTAATATTCGCATACCTACTATTCCAGTTTGACCCGTTTCTTATTACTCAAAATATCACATACCTGACTCGGCCGACTCCAGGTTTAGCCAGAAAGCTAATGTCGCTACAGCCACAACTGTGACCGACACGTGTGGCATCACCTAATGATCACTGAATGTCCTGAATGTCACACACCTAATGTCCTCCTAATGATCACTGAAGCTGAGATGTCTTCGACTTCTTCAGGCTTCACCGTCTCACTGTCTTCCTTAGTCCGGTCCGCTATCCCGGTCCGATACTTTCACGTGGACCTCCTGCCAGCTCCTTGCTGCAGTGTATGTTCCCGCTCTGGTCCCTAGCTCTGTCCCGTGGAACTGACATTCGACTGATGCCACCACCGGCTCCGCGATAGTGGCTTCCTCCCTGGCTGCGACAGACCGGAAACCGCGGATCCACAGCCAGTTTTGACCCCCGATACCGACAGTGGACGGCTATAAGACAGTCTTCGCCGTTTACAGATCAGCGGGAAATGTGCAGTGGGTGATTATTATGGACATCGTTTATAAGCTATACCTGTGAGCACTGAGCAGTGTTCTTAGGTAGCCGTTTATACTCATGTGATTCTCAGTTTTCGAAATGATTCTTCAGGTATGCTGATTGGTGTTGCAGAAATGGCATGATATCTGACCAGCATTTGGACATGTCAAAGCGCTGCGATGTACTGGGCCAAAATCGCCGTATTCTTTTTTCGATCCGTAAAAGACGTGTCTTGGGTGGAGCTGCCAGGGCGTGACGTAACCCCGGAAGGACATATCATTGTCTCCATTTCCCGGCGGTCTGTGGTCTACCGTGTAGATACTGCTGTGTTTTCGCTACGGCCTGGCCGCCACAGGCGTGACACCTTGTGTAGATAACCCGGGGCTTTTCTGTCTTTCCCCGCATGCAGATAGCCTTTTGCAGTTTCCTACTTTGACGATCTAGTTCAACAGCCATGCTTCAGGATAATGGATATGGATCGCGTTTTAGAGGATCAACCGTATACCTATGCTTAACGCTTCAGCAGAGGCTCGATTCTTTATCCTCTGCTATTCTCTCATATTACACATTCATTCCTACATCTTTATTTCGTCTCTGATTTATTATGCTGTGGTTACAAGCATTTCGTACCTACTCGGACTAATGGCTGCTATGCGATTGTGCTTTGGCCTATACGTTATTTCGATTTTTATCGGCATGTATCGATGATTCCAATTCATTCCCGAATGCAAAAAAAGCAGTGTCAAGAGTGTTCGCTGTCGGCTTATTACGTCAGTCGTCCTACGCTTTTCAAGCGATCGGGCGCACCTGACGCTGACGGCGCGGCGGCCACACCTAGTTACTCGGTCCGCTACTAGATGGCGTTGGTGGTAGGCGCCTGAAGTTATGCTGTGCCGCAAGGCCGGGCACTAAATCCTTTGAGATGACATTAGTTTGGCTTCGGAGTTGTATCGCCTTCGAGAGCATGGAGGCTGCACGGTTAATGGAGGGATAACGAAGAATGGATGAAGGGATTTGATGCCTCTGCTGCCATAGCTAAATGAAACTCGTGGTCTTTATTTTTAGTGCTTTGCTTACGGTACATATTTCTTTATTACAGATCAGGACAATGCTCCCATAACTTTGCGTCTCTCTCTCTCTCTCTCTCTCTCTCTCTCTCTCTCTCTCTCTCTCTCTCTCTCTCTCTCTCTCTCTCTCTCTCTCTCTCTCTCTCTCTCTCTCTCTCTCTCTCTCTCTCTCTCTCTCTCTCTCTCTCTCTCTCTCTTTCTCTCTCTCTCTCTCTCTCTCTCTCTCTCTCTCTCTCTCTCTCTCTCTCTCTCTCTCTTTCTTCCAAAGATATTAGAAAAATCAGAAAATAGGGATAAGTAGCTACTCATAACGAGTTCAGCGAAAGTGTGGAGATTATCCCGTCGTGTTTCTATGTTTGTCATGTGACGTGCTGGATCAGGGCATGTACATATTTGGTTTATTGGGTTTGGTGTCCTCGTCTGCTCGCGACGGCATGTTGCGTCCTCGTCTGCTCGCGACGGCATGTTGTGTTGTTGTGTGTGTGTTGCATGTTGTGCATGGTTGTGTTCCGTGGTGGCTGCCGCATGACCTGCTATGCAGCGTGCAATGTGCATGGAGTTGCTTGGAGTTGCTAACGGTTTTGCTTGTTGTGTGCGTGTGTTCGCAGGCCTACTTCCTGAAGAATTAATAAACTGAAAAGGCGTCTGCTGGTGTATCGGACCCGTCACACTGGTGGCAGCGGTGGCGACAGCAGGCGCTGGTGGCAACAAAGCTAATGATCAAGCCTGAAACGGACAGTGATTTTCTTCAGGAAGAGATAAAGGCGTACGCGATGGCACCTGGCGGCAGCAAGGCGGTGCGACCAGCTGATTTTGATGGCAGTGGCAGTGTGCGTCGGTTTCTTCATAAATTTGAACAATGTGCAGGCATCAATGAATGGAGAGATGATGCTACGAAGCTGGCACAGTTGTCTGTTTCCTTGGCTGGTAAAGCATATGACTTTTTTATGCACCTCCCTGCAGAGCAAAAGAGTAGATATGACAAGTTGTACAAGGCGCTCATGGATGAATATGATTCTCCAGGACTCCAGAGTGACTATGCGCTGCAGCTCAGTTCTGCTCGAAGGAAGTCTGGACAAAGCACAGCAGATTTCATGCACGAGTTGGAGGAGCTTGCTGAGCGAGCGTATCCGGACTGGGATGTGGTACCGCGAGAGGGCGTAGTGCGAGCCACCTTCATCAATGGGCTAGATGATGACTTGCGTATGGCATTGATGCTTCAGGCACCCGAGCAAGAACGGGGTTCCCTTGCAGATCTAGAACGCAGCGCACGCCGGATTGAGCAAGTTCAGCTCTCCCGTCGGCAGGCCTCAGTGGGACGGGTGGAGACCACTCCGTCTGTTGATGCTCAGGTCGCGGAGCTTCGAGACCAGGTGTCCGCGGTGGCGGCGTCTATGGCGGATCTTCAAGCACATGTCGGGCGGCTGACCCTCCCTGGCCGTGGGAGTTTTCGCCCTCGTGGTGGTGGAGGTGGCTTCGGTGGACACGGTGAACGCGTCGGTCGTGGCAGCTATGGGGGTGCTGCTCGTGGCCCAGGTGCAAATCGCGGCGGTGGTGGAAGGGGATCTGGTGCTCAATGCTATCGCTGTGGTGAAGTGGGACATATGGCGCGTGAGTGTCCTGTTAACTCTGCAGGTGGGGAGGAAGGAGGAGCCGTTTTTCAATGTTATCGTTGTGGTCAGATGGGGCACATAGCGCGTGGGTGTCGTGTTAAGTTGGATTTTTAGGTGCCCACCACCAGTCTTCTCCCGACAGTTTGTTGGTGGGCACGACGTCCTATGTTACTCCAAGTGGTCGGGCTGTGTATGTCAGGGGCTCTGTGCAGAACGAATCGGTAGTATGGTTGCTGGACACGGGAGCGGAATGCACGCTGGTTGGGTCGAGTGTTCCCGGTGTACGTGAGCTGCGGCGTTGTCTTTCGCAGCAGCAGCCAGTGACGATAGACGGTAAGCCCTTGTCCTGTGAGGCCCGAGTACTGGCAGATATATGTATTGGTTCTTCAGTTCTCCTGCAACACCCTGTTTATGTGGTGCCGTCTATGAACACGCAATGTTTGATCGGGACCGATGCGATGAGACGCTTGGGAGCAACTGTTACCATTGACTGGACGTCGGGCAGAGTAACCATAGGAAGTCAAGATGTAACATGTTCATCTCCGACCCCCTCCCAAGGAGAAGCAGAACCGCGATGTGCACGAGTGAGACTGACTCGCGAGGTCGTTCTGCCTGGGCGGCATGAGATTGTTGTAAGGGGAGTCGTAGAAGCTGCTATTCCCATCCAGGAAGAGGTCATGTATAGCCCAGACCCTACGTTTGAAGAAGCCAACGATGTAGTGGGAGCCCGGGTACTGGACGTGATGCGAGAAGGGCAGGAGATCGCTGTTCGGCTCGTGAATCCGGGAGAAGGACCTGTCAAGCTGCACCAGGGGACCACGCTGGGGCACGTCGAACGTGTCGCGCGAGTTCATGAGTCCCTGGCTCAGAACGTCAGGAGTGTTCGGGAATCAGTCGGAAAAAAGTCGGAAGAAGTGAAACGGAAAATGGAGACGCTTGTTGAGAGGCTGGTCACTGACTCTGATCTGACGTCACGAGAAGAGCAGTGTCAGGCTAAGAAGCTACTTCACGACTACCAAGACAGATTCCCAGCGGATGGACGTCTCGGACGGTCTGGAATTGTGAAGCATGAAATTCGGACAGAGGGTACGCCTCCAAGAGCAGCGCAACCAACGAGAGTGGACCACCACACCCGTCAGCGGCTGGACGACATGGTAGAGGACATGTTGAGCAAAGACGTCATCAGGCCGAGTACGTCTCCGTACGCGGCACGAGTGGTTCCGGTTGAGAAAAAGGACGGATCCATTCGGTTCTGCATTGACTATCGTCGGTTGAACGCAGACACAATCAGCGATGCTTTTCCTCTGCCAAGGATTGATGACTGCTTGGACGCCCTCTCTGGGGCCCAGTGGTTTCACGTACTGGACCTCAAAAGTGGGTATTGGCAGCAAGAAGTAGAGGAACGGGACAAACACAAGACAGCATTTACCACTCACAAGGGCCTCTTCGAATTCAATGTCACTTCAATGGGCCTCAAGGGAGCACCAGCTTCCTTCCAGCGGCTGATGATGGTGGCGTTGACGGGAATGGTATGGAACATCTGCCTGGTATATCTTGATGATATAATCGTGTTCGGAGGCAGCTTCGGCGAATCATTGCAGAGACTCGAGGACGTCCTACAGGCCCTTCGTTCTGCCAACCTGACATTGAACCCTGAAAAGTGTCGGCTCTTTCGAAAGAAAGTTCAGTTTCTGGGTCATGTCGTCAGTGGAGAAGGTGTTTCGCCTGACCCCGCGAAGGTTTCGGCCGTAAAACACTTCCCGACGCCTTCTTCAGTCAAGGAGACAAGAGAATTCCTTGGACTTGCCTCGTACTTCCGACGCTTCATTCCGCAGTTCGCAGACGTGGCGAAACCTCTACACCGGCTTCTAGAGGGATGTGCACGATTCGTCTGGACGGAGGAATGCGACGCTGCGTTCCGACAGCTCAAGGAGAAGCTGACATCTGCACCTGTGCTGTGCTACCCGAACTTCAACGCTCCTTTTATCTTGACCACGGACGCCAGTGAAGTAGGGATTGGAGCGGTACTGACGCAGGAAGAAGGAGGCCAGGAGCGAGTGGTGGCGTACGCCAGTCGCAGCCTCTCGAAAACTGAAAGGAAGTTCTCGGCGACCGAACGGGAGTGCCTTGGCCTTGTGTGGGCCACTCGACGATTTCGTGTGTACCTGCATGGACGCCGATTTGTTTTGCGGACGGACCACAACCCCTTGGTGCATCTCCGCAAAAGTAAGGATCCACGAGGCAAGCTTGCTCGCTGGATACTTGAATTGGAGGCGCTCGACTACGACCTCCAGTACAGGCCGGGGCCGACACTTCCACACGCGGACGCTCTCTCGCGTGGCCCAGTGGAAGGGACAGACAGCGAGGTCAATGCTCCGGTATTTGCAGTGACGTTGGATGATGACTACGGGATGGCGCTGGCCCAACGTGATGATCGGGACATAGCAGTAGTCATGGAGCTGGTGAGAACGGGGAAGAGATGTCCCTCTGATGCATCTTCGGCGGTGAAGCACTACATGTCGCAGCGAAACAGACTGAAGGTCGACGGACAGGGCCGGCTGGTATGCGTGTACAAGCGCCACGCGACGGAACACTTGCAAGTGGTTGTTCCCCGATCTCTAACTGAGGAGGTCCTCGCGATGTGTCATGACGACCCCGCCTCGGGTCACCTCGGAGTCACAAAAACAGTGGAAAAGATCAGAGAGAGGTTCTATTGGAGTACAATGTTCAAGGATGTGAGAACGTGGATTCGGACGTGCCGTCTTTGTGCGATGAAGAAGAGTCTTCCTGCTCCTGGGAGGGCGCCTTTCGGTGAAATGCCAAAACCAGTGAGACCGTGGCAGTGGATTTCCATGGACATCGCGGGTCCCTTCCCGCGGACTAATCGAGGAAATCGTTTCATCCTTGTCGTGACGTGCGGGTTTTCCAAGTGGACAGAGGCTTTTGCACTGGCTGACCAGCGGACGGACACGGTGGCCAAGATCTTGGTGGAGGAGTTGATTTGTCGCCATGGCTGCCCGGAGGTCATTCATTCGGACCAGAGAAGAAATTTCGAAGCATCGCTGATCCAGGAGATCTGCCAGCGTCTGCATATAAAAAAGTCGAGGACGACGCCGTATCACGCGCAAGGAAACGGACAAACGGAGCGTTTCAACCACACGTTGTGCACAATGCTGTCCATGTATGTTTCACAAGATCAGCGAGACTGGGACGACAAGCTGCCGTTCGTGATGATGGCATACCGAACAAGCGCGAATGAAACTACAAAAGAGACGCCGTTCTACCTCTTCTATGGTCGACAACCACGACTGCCGGTGGATGTTGCGTGCGGTGGAGGCTCTCCAGGAGCCGGCAATGACAGGGAGAGTTACGCTCAGAAAGTGACGCAAGCTTGGTCTCGAGCACAAAGCAGGGCACGTGAGAACATCGCGAAAGAAGCGCAGAAACGAAGAGAGCGGCAATCAAGCGGTGTGCGGCAATTCTTTTACAAGGTTGGGGATTGGGTTTGGCTGTTCAAACCAGTTAGATACCCGGGCCGCTCACCGAAGCTTCAAAGACCGTGGCATGGGCCGTACCAAGTGGTAGCCGTGCTGCAGGATGGCTTGACTTACAGAATCAAGCATGTAGACAAGCACAGGTACCGGCAGGTGGTTCACCATGACAGGCTGAAACCCTGCCACAGTCGAGATGATGAAAGACATGCTGACAGGCCTGAAGTCGATGTTAACCATCATGACCGGAGGGATAGAGATGATGTGTATCAGAGGGACCGGCAGGATCAGACGCCGAATGAAGGAGAATTTCAACAACCCGACAGCGAAGACGAGTCAGAAGCTGTTTCTGCGGAAGATTCACATGGCAGGGCCGAAGAGGAGGTTTCACGTCGGGAAGATGGAAACAGCGGTGCCGACTTCGAATCAGGACAGGCAGCGAGCTCGGAGGTGACCCCTGGCCCGTTGGATAATCCTCCATTGTTGGATAGCGAGCCGGTGGGGTGCGCAACGCGCACAGAGCAACAGTTGGGACTCAGGCGGCGAGGTACAAGGACAAGGAGGGCCCCCGATAGGCTGGATTTGTGAGGGGAGGAATGTGACGTGCTGGATCAGGGCATGTACATATTTGGTTTATTGGGTTTGGTGTCCTCGTCTGCTCGCGACGGCATGTTGCGTCCTCGTCTGCTCGCGACGGCATGTTGTGTTGTTGTGTGTGTGTTGCATGTTGTGCATGGTTGTGTTCCGTGGTGGCTGCCGCATGACCTGCTATGCAGCGTGCAATGTGCATGGAGTTGCTTGGAGTTGCTAACGGTTTTGCTTGTTGTGTGCGTGTGTTCGCAGGCCTACTTCCTGAAGAATTAATAAACTGAAAAGGCGTCTGCTGGTGTATCGGACCCGTCACAGTCACATTTATAAAACTGTTAAATGCAACCAGCTTCTCTTGTGCAGAGAAACAGCCCGAGGATGGTTCCCGCTTTGCATGTGGATGGCATCAGCCTCGTTATCTCTTGGGTGGATCATTTATTCAATCAAACACAAATATCACAGATCACTGGAACAGAGCACATGCGTCGAAAATGTCTGACATTGCGAGTGGTCTGGCGTACGAATATCGGTTTAGCCGGTATTCATTAAGCTTAGCTTCATTTTGATGACATCCATTACCTACCAATTACAACCTAAATAAGGGGCGACTAGACGATGAGATGAGATTCCGAAAATATTGGATAGGTGTTATACATCAGCTGTCTTAGAAACGGTACCCAAAATATTTCGTTAAAATTAGACTACTTATAATTGCGAATTTTTGCTTTTTAAATAAGTCCCACAAACAACATGTCCTTCCCCATAAATACAGGGAACTAGTTGAGCCGTAATGGCACCCTCTCCTAGTCATTCTCTCCATGTCCGTGCCTACGCGACAGAAGGTATGTCTAAAACTATGTCGTCGCCTTATGGTCGCAAGTAATTCCTCGCTGGGAATACGACGTCGATATCGTCAATCAAGGCAAACTCCACGCTCAACATTGGCACATTTAAACGTTTGATAAGCTCATGTCATCACCAGACAGTTCATGGGTTAGCAATGATAAGAAAACACACTGCACGGGGCTGGTGCATCGCTGGGATGCTCGTTGTCCACACTTCGCAGCGCAGGCGGCAGCACTATTCGTGTCACTTCTTCAGAAGGCAACACCGGTCGTGTCTATTCTCCAGAGGGTAGCACCGTTCGTGTCACTTTCCCCAGAGGACAGCACTGTTCGTGTCACTTTCTCCAGAGGGCAGCACCGTTCACCTTGCACTTCCCGAGTATCTCGCCGTCAAACTGACGACATCGGGCACACTCCGTCGCTGTTCCACTGAGCTATCAGCGTCCGAGACGTCGTCCGCTCGGGGGTCGTACGGTAACGCATACGGTCCTTCACTGGTGGCGAGCGAGACCGCTCTGCCGCGCTGTGGCACTGTCCCGCCATCTACCGACGACCTGGCGAAACTCGAGTTCACTTCTCCCCCGCGAGAGAGACGCCCGGCGGGCCCTGCGAACGGCACTGAGTACTCTGTTTCTCGTTGCAAATCCTCTCCACACACCAGCGTTTCCATGGTACTGGTGCGGTGGAAAGCCATCTCTCCTGCCCTCGCAGCTGCTGCCGCCGCCACGGCAGCGGCCGTCGCCTTGCTGTCCAGCGTGGGACAGAGCTCGTAGTCGGAGTCGCCGTGGCTGACCACGGTTTCCAGGGTGCTCGTGGGGGCACGCTCCTGCGGCAGTGGCGGTGGTCGAATAGAGGGCGGGTGCCGCGGCCGGCCCGGGCCGGACGCGAACCGAGGCTCCTCGTAAATGGCCTCCGGGCCGCCGACCTCGCTGAAATGAGAAAGCAGAGATTTTAGCAAAGCAAGGGCATGGTGTCTTCTGAAGCAAACAATAAATAAAAAGTAAATACGAAGAGGTACTCGTGATGCGTACTTTATCTTCTAGTGATCAAATTGAATAGCTCGTTAGCATTTTTCTTTACAGTTTTTTTTTCGAGCCCTCAGGGATTAGATCACTTCATTGAACAACAACTGGTGTCCCAGTTATCTAGCCTAGTTGTCCCAGTACAACTAGGCTAAAGTTTCCTCGTGACGCTTTATCCCCTCCTGTCCATTAGTTTGGCAAATGTTCTCGCCACGCATCGTACCTGTAAACGTGATCGTCCTCCTCCTGTTTGTGGGTCTGGTTCCGACCGAGGCCCCAAAACTCCATAAAGTTGTACGGCTCATGAGTGAGCTTGTCGTCCTTGTGTCGAGAGTTGCAGATGAGAAGGACGGCGATGACCGCCAGAACGATGGTGCCTCCCACCACACCGCCGATGATGGCGCCGAGGTATTCTGCGGGGCGGCACATTCGTTAGTTTCTTATCGCAATAAATGACAGAACGGTATAAGGCTCTTGAGAGTGTCGGTGAGGATGTCACCTTCGTTTCCGTGTTAAAATTCAAATTTATAACCTTTTTACACAAGTTAGCGTCGAATATTATTATTAGAAGTCCACAGACTACAGTGGACACTGGACAGTCCACAGACTCTGTCCTTAAATTAACGGTCACAAATCCTTCCCACGATCATCATCCCTGTTTTACGTACTTCTGGTGGCCGGTATTGATTCATCCGAGCTCTTCTTTGGCTCGGCTGTTCCCGAGTCGGTAGTCGTTTCCGGAACTGTGAAAATATAGCCGTTATTATAGCGTGGTTTGCTACAACTCGCTACCATTATGCCACGTTATTACTATTTGATAGAAGTTCTTGTAGACTTATGTTTAGTATCAAAATAGTGGTGTGTCTGACAGTAACGAAAGCAAAACAGTGTTCTTTAGAAATAAAGAATACAATCAAAAGGGTCGTACTGACTCGTAAAGACATGGATATCGCTTTCCATACTAACAGAGGGTAAAACAGAGGGCTGAGTCGAATGACGCACGAACCTGTGTGCACGGAGGGAGTGGGCCATGGCTGTGACTTTGGAGACGGGGGCGATGGGCGCGGACGACGGTCACAGAAGTTCGGCTGAGTCCAGGTGCGCTGATGACACTGGATGTGACCGGTGGTCAGGTGGGCGTCCACACACGTCACGTTGATGACTCCACCGTCGATAGTGGGCCGTGCCCGGTTGTAGATGAGGTTCGGCTTCTGGGGAGGACTGCCGCAGAGTCGTGGCGCTGGTGAGAGAAAGATGTTAGTCACTGGAACAGTGTGAGATTTTGTATGGTGGATGCATGAAGGCATAATAACCACGGTCCAAGTGTCGGCGACTGCACGTCACGGCTTTAGTTATCAATGTATGGCTGTGTAGGTAAATTGGCCGGCAGTGCAGTCGATGGATACACGGCTGTGCAGCGTATAGGGGTGTATTGTCCAGCTGAGGCAAATCAAAATAATGGGTCCAGCACGGAATCAATTATTTCGAGTTAAACAATTGACGAGTAGTGACCTACTGAAGCATTCAAAACAGCCAGTGAATGCCCATTGTTCGTTCATTATGTCTACGTACGGACCCGGTAAAACGTTCCACAAATGTTGTTTATGAGTGCACCAGTCATGCACGGTGCATACCGCATTGCATACCCACCTCGCTGGCAGACGAAGCGGAACCGAGCCTCACAGGCCACCTGGACGGTGTTCCAGCCAAATCGACGGCGGACGGCCAGGCAGGAGCCCGGCGGTACTGGCTGATCCGCTGTAACGAGAAATACAGCGTGAGTGTGTGAGAGGAATGTGAGAAATTGAAAAAATTAGCGAGGGAGTTGAAGAAGGATGGACGACACTTGTTTCGCCGTGGCGCTGAGGCAAAAGCTGGGCATGCAAAACATAGCTCGTGCTATGATTCGTCATTTACTGTTTGTTGCTAAGCAGCAACTGTCGCAGCTTGGCTTGCGGATGTTCGGTCGGGTTGGAATATCTATGGTAGGTATGATGTAAAAAGGACTTACTCATCGCTCCCGCTTACCATCGGGAAAACCTGGGACTGATCTGGAGATAGCATGCGTTTCGGACTGATACCGAGTAAACAGCATGTCGTCACAATGTTGTTTATCACTTTAAAAGTACATTTACAAAACCGATTAGGGGCCGGCCGTCAGATCAGGGGGTTTTCCTCCCACTTGTTTCGGTTAGACTGTATGGGTAATCGTGTTGCCTGTCGCAGTAGGCGGCACTGGCTGTCTTGTCTCGCTTCTGATCACATAGGAAAATGTATGCCCGCGCTCCGTTCCCTGTCGTTTGATGGTGAAATCTATCGCCACCGTATCAACACTAATTCGCATGTCACGGCTAAGGCAGATTCGAGACAGGTAGCCGGAGGAAAGTGCTCCATTAAATCGTGAGTGAAACATTGCGACGCATTCTAACGGGAACACATGGACGTCGGAGAAAAGTTGAATAGGATTCAGCGTCCGTGTGTTCTCAGGTTTTGAAACATCGAATTGCCTCACCTTGCCCCGGTGAAGGGTCTCGCACTCCGCCGCTCCAAACGTCAGAGGTCCGGGCCAGTTTCAGAAACCGGCGGTACCTGAAACGGCACGTATACGTTCAATGTACGCGCCTGATCAACGTTTTCGGCCTAATAAACATTGGAATTTGCTGATGATTCCACCTGATGAATGGTTTTAGACGTTATAAAATGCGGTATCAAACGCAAATTAGTACCTAATCAAGGCAGGAATTACAATCACCAACTGTTTTTTGTGAGCACCTTTCTTATTTTAATTTCCTCATAGGAAATCCATAACAATATCCAGGAAGAACTTATTCATAACACAACACCACAACAATAAACAATAACATTATTTTTACACCTGATGAATCAACCCTGGAACACCTGCCCTTGCCGTCCCTCCTTGAGCCCTCAATGACACTAGCACCGGGCTCACCTGAGAATATCTACCACCATAGCATGAAGACCTGTCGATGTGTCTCGGAACAGCGTCCCTTCGTCTCCGAGCCGACGACACGTGTCTTCCGCCTGCTGGCGCGTGGCCCGCTCGCTCACCAGGTGGTAACATCGGTCACCCGCCGCCCAGGTCACGGCGACGTCCGACCGACCCAGGTCGTCCAGACACTGGTGTCGCGACAGACCTGTGATGGAGGGTGGTAATAGGTCAGGTTAGGTCAGCACTGCTCGAATCTCGATCACCGTTGAGGTCACATATGGCTTTAGAGGAGCACCGAAGATGTGACAGTTTTTCCTCGTTTGCTTGTTTGCTTGCTTGCTTTCTTGTTTGTTTGTTGTTTTGCGTTTGTTTTTTGTTGGTGAAAGATGAAGCGTTTAGGTCTTGCTATGCTTTGAACCCAAGTGAAAGTTCTGGTGACATGACAGCTTTTGGAGGTCAGATCATCGACGAAAACTACGTTCAAGCATATCATTCGAACCCATTGACGGGTGTAGGCGGATAAAAAGTCAGTTTCAATGACATCTTAACAACTTGCTAGAATGAACGATAAGTGACCATAATAAATGGCTGTTGCGGCGGTACCAAGCAGTGTAGCCTGTCATTATCATCCTATCGACCTTCGGTGTCGGGCGCACGTGTCCATAAGTGCACGGTTTCGGCACCTGTTTTGTGGTCAGCAAGAAGAAGCACCGTTACTCGTGACCACATTAGGAGACCGGGCTATACCGGAGAACAGCTGCCTCAGCGCATTGTTGGCTGCATTGGCCCAATGCCGGCGGGTTTTTGTCCCTGGACGACGGGTCAGTAGCGTCACCGTTCGGTCGAGGGAACCGGTTCTCGGGCACACGATGGGCTGCACGCGGGCTACCCTACCCATCACCTTAGCAGGAGACTTCCCTGCCGGCCAGAGTCGCTTTCGAAACATGGAAGCTAGCATGGAAGCTATGTGGTTTGCGGTTTGGGATAACTTTTCAACAGGACCTCCAATGCAGAGGCGCTTGCGATTTACACAAAGACGCAGTGCACCTGACAAGCTCAGCCCTGTGTACTTGAATGAGTCACTGCTCCGCACAGAGTCCACAGGTCATCGTTCCTTGTTGTGTCCACATACCATTGACCTTCACGGATCACCAACCTCTCTTGGATCACTAACCTGTGCTCTGGGCGACAATTTGCAGCTCATGCAGCGGCCAGACGGGTGAGAAGGGCGCCCGCTTGAAGTAGGCGCCGCTGGAGTGGAAGAGAGACACCTTGATGAAGCGGGCGCCGTTCTTCAGTAGGGTATTCTGCAGCGATATTGTGTGGATGACCAGACCTCTGACCTCGGGTCGCGGCGGCTGAGGTGCATCTGTGGGGACACGGTGACATGGGGTCAGCCTAGGGCAGAGTGGTGCAGAGAGAGAGAGAGAGAGAGAGAGAGAGAGAGAGAGAGAGAGAGAGAGAGGGAGGGAGGGAGAGAGAGAGGACAAACTAAAGAGAACAGACAGACAGACAAACTTTAAAGAATTGAGCAGGTGGCAAGTACCGAAAAGAGGAGTGTTGAATGTATGATCGAGATCGATATTAAATGTTAGTGGTTGGGGCATCCACCCACCATGCCTATGCTTGTGACATCGTTCATATGGAAAGTGATACCTAGTTCGTAAGCCAGCTCCGACAAGATTGATTTATTGAATACCATGGAGGGTGAATTATGGCTATCTGTTCGTTCAGCTATAGGCCTGCCCGGAAAGTAAAAGCATTTTCGTGCATGTGACGGGCGCCATTCACTGTTCAGATTCCGGTAGGTTTCCGATCGGCTGGAAGCGATTGTCGCGTGACTTAGGGCAATCTGATCGGCTAATCGGGATTATTGTCGGGTCACCGTCACCAGTCGTTTAGAAATGAGTTTCAGGATGCTTACCCAGCTGCATCGAGAAGCCAATCCACGAGACGTTGTTCTCGCTGAGACGAACTTGGATGCTCATTCCTGAGGAAAGTGAAAACGTGATGGCATGTGGGGCTAATTTTTGAAAGCAGAGAAAACGCACTTCATGTGTGAGACTGACACGCACTCGAGATTTGGAACACCGTTACTCTGGTGGCTTCACATCCGCTTTTCGGCAAGTCATGAAATTTCGCAGACGTGATTGTAATTTGTAGCTGAACACGGCAAGTTGGAGGTGTTCCTCGTGAGAACTGAGAGCGAGTCTGAGCAGGACGCCGCCTCTCGTGCTCGTCGTGCTTGGATAACATTCGATGCTCATCACGCTATCGCTAATCTTGTCTTGGCGAGAACCTGGCTACGAAAGGGACCGCGACACGACTTAAAATCATGATCCAGTATACCTACAGTAGTGTCGGCTCGGTAACATCGTCGACTTGTAAGGTATACAGCAACATTTATCACCGATCATATGTGGACCACCTCTCTGTTACCTAGCAGATTTAACCCACCTGTTAGGTTGTAGATGGTGAGCAGTCTCAGTTCGAGCAGGGGGAAGGGGAAGTAGAGGTCGATGAAGAGCGGCCTGCCCCCCTCGAACAGGGCGAGCAGGTCGTCAGAGGTGGCCAGGTCCCCGTCCACCAGAGGACTGTGTGCCGCCGCCAGACTCGAGTGCTCGGCCACATTCAGATCTGTGATTAGACGTGAATGGTCCGCGGAACGAGTCAGAAAACATGGCGAATAACACACACAAACGTAGGTATTGATACATATATATCTGATAATAACGGTTCGCACAAATGAGAGAATGGCGTAACGCTTGCTGTGAGTATAATAACGAGCTCATCCAGTCTTCCAAGTGATGATTGAGGGCAAGCACAGGATAAAAGAAAAAAATCGTTTCATATCATCTATGCACATCTTTAGCCATGCATGGATACGTGGAGGACGGTGGAGCCGTAATACGTGAAACAGATGTGAATTAAATTATATCCGTGCAATTTTGTACAATATAAAATCGTATTTATGTAAATGATTCGAATTATCCATCCGAATACAATGGAACTCAAAGCTGAATTAATGACAACTGTGCACTGGGGCGCTGATAGTCGCATCCTAAGAAGATTTACGGAAGAGGGTCCTGTGTACCAAGTACCAACTACTAACCTTGCAAAACAATCAGTAAGCAGTTGCATACATCAGCTGTTCCTCGGTTTTACCAGACAGCCCTAAACATCGCTAAGCCGCCATGTAACCCATGGACAGCTGTGCACACCTGCATACCAATACCGATGCCGGATCCATCACCATGACGCCATGTCATCATATGACGTCATCCCCCACATATGACGCCACCCACGTTCCTACCAAGGCTACGTAAACCTTCACAGGTTCCTACTCACAGCAGCGTGGGATATCTCCAGTCCACTGTCCTGTGTCCAGACAGATCCGCAGCGAATCCCCGACCATCACATAGCCCGGGTCGCAGGAGTAGCGCGCCCATGTACCGGGCTGAAACACCAGTGCTTCGCTGGTGTTGACGGCATGGTCAGGCGATAGGTGAGTGGCACCCGGTCGCTCGGCTGTCTGTGCCGCTGGCTCGGGTACGGAAGGTACCGAGGGAGGTACTGAAGGCGCAGGAGGTGGAGAGGCGGGTACAGAGAACAGTACCCGAGAAAGGGCGGCGGTACCCGGCGGTCGGCAGCCCACGTAACCTGAAACGGAGAGGAGTGGGAAGGTTAGCAGCAGAAACAAGACGAGTCGGGGACAGTGTGGACCAAAGACGATTCTCACAACACTCAGCCGAACTTGTTGCATGGCGGACATTTCATATACGCATTGGTATGCAGATGCATAGTCGTAGTAAGTGTGGACGGGGCTGCAAGAAGGGCCCAATCATTGTTCATGCATACTTTAACCCGTAAGCACTGTCATTGACAAATGGCTCTCTGTTCGACTTCGATGAAGACCAGTTTGTAAGCCTACTTCAGACGAGACGACCCTGATCCATTATCACACCTCCCTCATTCCTGCATACATATTGCCGCCGTCCCTGGCCCAGCACTGCACGTGCCTGCCTCTAATGAACTCCTTCGTCGGCGCCTCGGCAGCCTGAGGCAAGTCACATTCCAATACCAATGACGTCACGACCACCAGAACTGGTGACGTCACGACCGGTGAGGTCCATTGTCCGGTCGGTACAAAGGCCGAGACAGGTCACCCGCCCCATGGCTGGCCATCGCCGCTACAAAAGCGACGAACCATACCGTTCTGTGTCAATACGGCTAACATCCAGCTTCGCTAACGATAAAAGTCATCGGCGCCCGCGGAGACCGGTACAGAACACGGTGCAAATATTCGACGCGCTCGTGAGTGACTAACAGCGTGGTAGTTGGTAGTCGCTCACGAGCTTGCGGTATCCCATTTTTGCCTGTTTAATCCTGGAGGAAATATGGACAATGGCCTGAGGTGAGCGATGAAACACTGCGAATTGACCGGGCTAGACAGGCTGGCAAACCGGAACGCCCTCGGGTTGATGACTTCAGCTGTCGATACTGTGACGGTGTGCTTTTGTTGAGGGTTTTCCGTATAAGGTGTGTGCCGCGGCTATATGTTCACTGTGCATGTGTGTCTGCCTGTCAGGGCATGGAGTATGTGTGTGGGAAGTAAATTTAAAGGGAGACGTGAGCCCTATGGTTCCTCTGCGCGGACAATGGTCAACAACACAGGGGCATTCCACGTCAAGTGGGACAAAAAATGACCATTTTGAACCTCACCTCCTCCGATTTTTGCGAAACTTTGTGAAACTACTCATCTATATATGAAAAGAAAGGAGACATTTTTTTGTCAAGATATGACGTCACGTTTCCGAGATATACGTCATCGAACATTGACTTAGGCAAGGCACATTATCATCTTTAAAGCGTCATAACTATTGAAGTTTTAGACATATCACCACGCAACAAAGTGTGAAATGGAGGGAATAGTTCAGGCTTTACTTTGAGGATAACAATATTGACGTACTTAACTAATTAGTGAACTTAATTAAAATTCAAAAAATAAATTTTGATTTTCTGAAAAATGGGTACCCTTCGATTTTGCTGGTTTTTACATATTTTATTCTCCTATACATGAGCTACATCATATAAAAAATCCAGAATGGGCCGACGTCTACGTAACTGTCTTTTGGACTTCGTAATGTCTGGCACTCGCGCGTTTCGTTTTAGCAACCAAGGAGAGGCGCTACCCGAAGATGCTTCTTTCTACCCCAAACCAAAGCAAACCTAACTTGAACTGACGTGACCTGACCTAATCTAACACGCGTAAATATGTACAGCCCTCACGGCAGTTGCCGACTGGCCAAATGCTACTTAGATATGAACATTAGCCCTCACGACATTTGCCGGCTGGCCAGATGCTACCTACTTAAAAACGAAGGCGTGTTAACACACTTGAGGCTGACCGGCCGCGAGCCAGCGACCTTTAGAATACGAGGTGGGGTACACTCGGCACTACTAAGCCATGAAGATAGGTGGTCATCGCGGAGATGTAAGCCAGTTTTTTTAATGATGCAATTGGGCATTCTCCGGGCAGCGCCTCTCTTTGGTTGCAAAAAGGAAATACGCCTGACTCCCAGCGCTAGGGGAGAAACACCCGGTTTAGCCAAAAAAGGTGTTAAAAAACGGAATTTGAATTGTAAGTGGGGCGGAGGGGAACTTTATTATCGTGTGCCAATTTCATGACCCTAGATCAATATCTTCAAGATCAAATGAGGTTCAACGTGATCAAATTTGCTATAGTGACTATTTTGCGTTTATACGCCCACAGCTCTAAGGCTACTGGCTGATTTTCCTAGTTCTTGCTTTATACGACATGTGTAGTGTTATGAGAATTTGTAGTTAATCTAACCATAAATTTGGCAGTTAGTGGCCTGCTAAGAGTAAGATGTCGCCAGCAGAGGCGGGGATCGGCCGACGTGGGAAACGTTTCAGTCAAAGGTTGTGTTAGCACCCTAATAATTCAATTTTTACCAGTTGATTTTCGTATTTATTTATCCATTAGATTGACTGTACATTTTTTAGCCTTCACACAAAATTTGACACGAATCGATCGTAATCAGCGTTGAGAAGAGCAGGCAAAGATGGAACCGTCCCGCGCCGGCACAGTCTACCATTCAGGCGGCAACGGCCGCCGCCGGCCGCCGCGCCGCTCCGGCAAGATGTTTGACTTTACACCGCTATTACTAGAAAAGTTGTGGACCGATTTACCTATTGCTTGCATGGGAGGACTTACAATTCAATTCCAGACAGATACTGAAAGTTTGACGTTAATATAAAAAGTATGGCGTGAGTTATTGGCGAAAAACAGGTGGGGTTGGCGAAATCCGCCCCTTCCACCGCCCGTGCTACGTTGCACTACTTGTTGCTATATCATCCAAAGTTATCGTTGGCCCACTCTAATTTTCTCAGCACGTGTGCCTTACGTGTAGTGAAAGACAATATCTAAATTTCAGCAAAATGGAAGGGTACCCATTTTCCACAAATTAGATTTTAAGAAATTAAATCAAAATAAAATAAATTCCAAATCACAAAAAAATGTGAAAATTGCCAAATTTAACTAGCACAACTCCTTATGTACACGTCTCAGTTTGTTTGAAATTAATAGCTTCAAAAATGTTGAAGCTATAGATCTTTCAAGATTGCAATACACGTCCAATTCTGCTAAAAATGCATAAGTTTAGCGGCTTGTATCTCTGTAACCCGAGGGCATATGGCAAAATCCTTTCACCCTCAGAGGTTTCACCCAATAGCCAATGAGTATACCAAGTTTGAACAAAATCGCAGACATGGTGTGTCAAAAGTGGAAATAGCCGCCCGGCTTTAGTTCGCCAGCCTTGTCAATAGATGGCAGTACCACAACATGGGCAGCGGATCGTGCAATTGACGTCAAATTTTCGTTATCTGCTAAGAATTGAATGGCGGATCTTTTCATGCAAGAATCATGTAAATCGGTCCACAACTTTTCTAGCAACAGAGATATGAAGTCAAACACCCTGCCAGAGCGGCGGCGCGCGGCCGGCGGCGGCCGTTACGCGCCGCCTGGGACACTGGCGGCGCTGAACGGTTCCGACCTGGCACTGCACTAAAACCTGTTAACTGCTTGGAATGGTTATTATAGCAAAATTTTCACTCAAGTGAGGGATAACCAAGGGCAGGAAGTATGTATGCTTGTGTGCGTACTGTGTAAGCTAAGAAACTGCATTAGCAGATACTCGCTAATATTAGATCCAGCCAAGTCCAAACGCATTCCAGGGGATGTGTTCCTGATGGGTCAACAATATTTATCGTTCGAGGGCGGATACGGTTTTAACAATACAAAAAATATTTTTGCACAACTCTATTCCTTGAATAATTCTCTTCAACGCCTCATTCCTAGTTAAGCGAATTAGCCCACTCTGGTTGAATAAATAAGGCGATTTCGCCACAAGGTCGCGGAAAACCGACCGAAAACGGCCGCGCTCAGCGTTAATTTGGGCATGCAGACTCTTAAATACTCGCATTGGGCGGGTAGGGTTTCCCAGGTATTGGCTCCAAAACACCGTATTCGGCTCCCGAATACGTCCAAGTGACCCGCCTCGTTCCTAGTTAAGCTCTAATTAGATCAAGTGACTCATAAGGAGCGAAAAAGCGACAAAAAGCATGAATTTCCCTATGACGGCGGGCTGCCGGGTTGCCAGACGGCGCACCGGCTATTTCCACTTTTGACACACCATGAGGTGGCCGATTTTGGCTGTCCCGGTTGACATGGAATGCCCCCACAACGACAGAAAGGCATTGGCAGACGTTCGACATTTGTTGAAGGCTATATCTGGACGGGAGGATACACAGAAACATCATACAGAAAGATATTGACTGGCGCTGAGCTTAGGTGACAGCCGACATGTCACTGACTCGTTTGGTGTGTGACAGGCAATAGCACGTTCTTGATAGATGGCATAACAAATATGGGCTGGAACAACGGTCAAGTTCCGGGTTTTCTGACCAAGGGAAGCGGTCAGCGTCCAGCGACTCAGAAGTGCATGTCACTAGTTACCAAATAGTTCAGTTCGTTTGCACGAAAGGTCCCGTGTGTGCTATTGAAGCGGGCAATCACACGCTGGAATAGAGCATTGTTATTTGTACAGTGCACGTGTTCGCACGCTTAGAAACGGAAGTCATGCAACATTGACAGAAAATTGCTTCGGCGTGTAATTGCTTTGTCTCGTTCTTCGGCTCTTACGCTTGGATAGGTAAGTATTTGCATTGTGCAATGTGCAAAGCAAGTAACTGTAACATCGAAGCAATGAATTTTTGTAGCGAGAGAAAATGGTGGCTAAAAAAATAGTGTATATGTTATGTAAGCACCTACAATATGTTTATTCAGCGATGTTTCGACGATTATCACCGCTTTGGCCAGGGGTGTCGATTTTTCAAAATGGTTGGGGGTGCTCAACCGCTGCACCGGGTGACAGATTGCAGCTTTGCCATGCGGCACAACCGTACAAGGCGGGGTTGGTTATCACCATAAGGTACTGATAATGCCGGGATTCACTATATACTAACATTTCCCAAGGGCAGAACGTTCTTCTTGCAAATCATTCTGCTCGTCCTAGTACTTGGCTACCTGATTACATAAACATCTTTCCGAAAAAAATATATTTGCCGGCAGCATGGCAGCAGCCCCGACACCTCTGTAATAAGGTGACAAACCAATGACGGTGATTAGCACCGGTGCAGCAGCCGCTGCGGTCCGCAGGGGCGGACATTGCGCGGAGGCAACGGTAGCTACGAGGCTCTGGCGGTAATCAGACGATCCCAATATCGATGAAAAATGACAGGTGATCGCATTTGGATATTTACGGGTTTACGATTTTCCCCAGTGGCGTAGCCAGGTGGGCCGTGAAGCACGTGCCCCCCCCCCCCCATCAGGTTCGGGCCTCAGGGTCCCCTCGGGTTATTCGGGCCTGAGGGGCCCTGAGGCGCCAATTGGCCGCTAAGGGTCAATGCTGGCCATATTTGGACATAGAAGGGATCCACGGGGCTCGTAAAAACCCCTCATGGGCCCACAAGTACCAACACTAAGATCTCCACAAGGGCCCCAAGCCAGTCTCTGAGGGCCACTTGGCGGCCTCTGAGGGCCCCTTACCGGCTTCGGAGGGCCACATGTCGGACTATGGGGGTCTTAACCGGCCTATTCCCAGCCAGCAAATTTGGTCCTGGCCGTAGCTGGTCTTACTCTGGCTAGCTCTGGCATTTGCTCCGGCTAAAGTACGGGCAAGGTCTGGGGCTCTACTGGAGCTGACACACGATACCGGAGCTCGCCCGCATCACAGCCGGACTTATGCCGCATCAGCCGTGCCGTACCTCCACCGTACTTCAGCAACAGTAAGCCAGAGCAGCTATGAGGTGCAACCGGACCTGGTCGTAGGGAGCCGGACTTGAGCCATATGGCAGGGAGTCTGACTGACTTGAGCCAGACTTGGCGGTTCGGAACCATTACAACCCGGGAGCGCTACGGCATATACTGGCTAGCCGGAATAGAGCCGTATCGACCCAAACCCCGGATCTGACGGCGATACCCTCGTCAGTTACCAGCGACCCTGACGGTCCCACACAGGTGACTCGGAGGGTCACAGCGGCGTCTGAGAGCACCATGTTCGGTCTCTGAGAACCCCACAAGGCTCCTGAAGGCACCGGTGACCTCTTGATATCTTCTTGTCGGCCTATGAAGGGTCCGTTCCGTAACAGCAGTTCTGAGGGCCACACGCGCGCCTGTGATGGCCCTAAACCAGTGTCTCTGAGAGCCCCCACAACGGCGCCTGTGAGGGCCATCACTGGCAACTGTGGAGCACCTACACCGGCGCCTCCGAGGGCCATACATTGCCATATCTGAGGGCCCCGCACTAGTGCCTCTTAAGGCCCTATATCGGCGGCTCTGAGGGCCCAACACCGTCGCTTCTGAAGGCCCCACAAGCAGGGATGCGGAGCCGGAGCCGGAGCCGGAGCTGGAGCCGGAGCCGCCGGAGCCGGTATATTTTGCCCGGAGCCGGATCCGGAGCCGGAGCCGTGAAACAACACAGCCCGGAGCCGGAGCCGGAGCCGGAGCCGTCAAAAAAGGGGCGACTCCGGCTCCGAGGAAAAAATATTGACCTAACTCGGTTTGACAGTACATAGCAGTAATCGGTATTAGGGTCCCCTAATAAAGTTTAGTGGCCCCTCTGGAGTGTGAAGACCAGCTGGGTCGGAGGTGGGTTGGGGAGCGGCAGTCCGTGGGGAGGGGCGAGGGCGGGGAGGGCGAGGGAGGAGACGAGAGGACAGACGTCAGTCAGTGAGAGGGGACGACGGTGACAACAGAGGCGGGCCGCGAGTGGCGCGTCTGGTGGCGTGATTGCGCGTGTGTGGTAGGATAGCGTGCGTGTGCTGGCATCACGCAGCCTCTATCGTGCACGGTACGGTGGTGAGAGCCAGAGCGGGACGCGGACCATGGACTCCGCGCAACACTACGGACCCGGCACCGTTGGAATGGCAGGTGGGTCCGGTCCGCCGGTATCTGCATCGTAACCACGTGCTGTGTGCAGTGTCGTTGGCTGTATGTATCGTGTTCGGCGACTGACCTGGGAATGTTAGGTCAGTTCGGTACGAGGCCTGGCAGAGGCCGGTTCGGACAGAGGCCGGTTCGGTGAGGCCGGTGCGGACAGAGGCCGGTTCGTGAGGCCGGTGCGGACAGAGGCCGGTTCGTGAGGCCGGTGCGGACAGAGGCCGGTTCGTGAGGCCGGTGCGGACAGAGGCCGGTTCGTGAGGCCGGTGCGGACAGAGGCCGGTTCGTGAGGCCGGTGCGGACAGAGGCCGGTTCGTGAGGCCGGTGCGGACAGAGGCCGGTTCGGCGAGGCCGGTTCGGCGACTGACCTGGGAATGTTAGGTAAGTTTGGTAAGAGGCCTGGCAGAGGCCGGTTCGGACAGAGGCCGGTTTGGTGAGGCCGGTTCGGCGACTGCCCTGGGAATGTTAGGTCAGTTCGGTACGAGGCCTGGCAGAGGCCGGTGCGGACAGAGGCCGGTTCGGTGAGGAAGGTGCGGGCAGAGGCCGGTTCGGTGAGGCCGGTGCAGACAGAGGCCGGTTCGGCGAGGCCGGTTTGGCGACTGACCTGGGAATGTTAGGTCAGTCCGGTGCGAGGCCTGGCAGAGGCGGGTGCGGACAGAGGCCGGTGCGGTGAGGCCGGTGCAGACAGAGGCCGGTTCGGCGAGGCGGTTCGGTGACTGACCTGTTAGGTCAGTTCGGTACGAGGCCTGGCAGAGGCCGGTTCGGACAGAGGCCGGTTCGGTGAGGCCGGTGCGGACAGAGGCCGGTTCGTGAGGCCGGTGCGGACAGAGGCCGGTTCGTGAGGCCGGTGCGGACAGAGGCCGGTTCGTGAGGCCGGTGCAGACAGAGGCCGGTTCGTGAGGCCGGTGCGGACAGAGGCCGGTTCGTGAGGCCGTTGCGGACAGAGGCCGGTTCGTGAGGCCGGTGCGGACAGAGGCCGGTTCGTGAGGCCGGTGCGGACAGAAACCGGTTCGGCGAGGCCGGTTCGGCGACTGACC
Source organism: Amphibalanus amphitrite (assembly GCF_019059575.1). Lineage (NCBI taxonomy): Eukaryota > Metazoa > Arthropoda > Thecostraca > Balanomorpha > Balanidae > Amphibalanus > Amphibalanus amphitrite. Next base: position 188,078 of record NW_024882484.1, on the reverse strand, counting down.
TGGGAATGTTAGGTAAGTTTGGTAAGAGGCCTGGCAGAGGCCGGTTCGGACAGAGGCCGGTTTGGTGAGGCCGGTTCGGCGACTGCCCTGGGAATGTTAGGTCAGTTCGGTACGAGGCCTGGCAGAGGCCGGTGCGGACAGAGGCCGGTTCGGTGAGGAAGGTGCGGGCAGAGGCCGGTTCGGTGAGGCCGGTGCAGACAGAGGCCGGTTCGGCGAGGCCGGTTTGGCGACTGACCTGGGAATGTTAGGTCAGTCCGGTGCGAGGCCTGGCAGAGGCGGGTGCGGACAGAGGCCGGTGCGGTGAGGCCGGTGCAGACAGAGGCCGGTTCGGCGAGGCGGTTCGGTGACTGACCTGGGAATGTTAGGTCGTTCGGTACGAGGACTGGCAGAGGCCGGTTCGGACTGCGGCCGGTTCGGTGAGGTCGGTGCGGACAGAGGCCGGTTCGGCGACTGACCTGGTAATGTTAGGTCAGTGCGGTATAGGCCTGGCAGAGGCCGGATCGGCGACGGACCTGGGAATGCGAGGTTCGCATAGCGGGCGACACGACGGGGTCTGAGTGACATGGCTTGGATATACGTTAGGTCAGTTCGGTGCGTGACCGGGCAGCGGCCGATTCAGCCCTGACCTGGGGACTTGGGTCGGGCCGGTGGGCGAACGGGTCATAGGTGACCGCGGGGGTGAGCGGATAATGCCCCGGCTTTACTTGGTAATGGATCGGTTTGAGGTTGGCCTGGTATAACGTATAGTGGTCTGCCCGGCGAGTGGGTTTGGCGGCATTCTCCCACGACACGGCCAGAGCGGCTCGGCGTCGGACGCTGGTTGCGGCGCCGGGCGTCGGTCAACGGGCGCGGCACGCCGCAGACGGCCTGTCGCCGTCTGGGGATCCGCTGGTTTATGTCCACAGCTGGTTTATGAGCGCAGGTGTCCTTTTATGGCAAACCGTATCCAGCGCCGTCCGGGGCCGTCGCGGGGCGTGTTATATGACCGTGTTGGGGGACCGCCGCGCCGCGCCGGGCCGCGGCCGAGGCGGGGCGGCGGCTAGGCGGGGTCGCCGCCCTCGTTGGGCTCGGACGGTCGGCTGGGAGGAGGAGGGGGGTCCCGAGGGGGAGGGGAAGGCGAGACGAGTATGACAGTCCTGAGACAGTACAGGGACCGTCGTGATGGCGAGCGAGTGGCCCGGGTTTCCCTGCCGTGGGTTATATGACCGTTGGGTGACCGCCGCGCCGGGCCGGTCGCGGCGCGGCGGCTCGGCGGGGTCGCCACCCTCGTTGGGCTTGGACGGTCGGCCGGGAGGAGGATTCCCCCCCCCCCCCGCCCCGGGGGGAAGGGGAAGGCGGGACGAGTATGACAGTCCTGAGACAATACACGGACCGTCGTGATGGCGAGCGAGTCGACCGGGTTCCCGGCCATGAGAGGCATCCGTGTAACAGTAACGTGCCCATATAGTGGCGGTGACGCGTGAGTTGTTCCGAAATAGTCTGTGACCGGGCTCCCGCCGGGCCTATATATATATATATATATATATATATATATATATATATATATATATATATATATATATATATATATATATATATATATATATATATATATATATACATAGCTGTGTCGTTTGAATAAAAAGCTGGCCAGCCATTTGCTTTAGCCATTTCGAAAGACACTCTTGCGACTTCACGTTGAGCACAAGAAAAAGATCCATCGAGTCAAGCTGCCCTGGTGTTTGAGGGGTGTCGATTGACACTGCCCTGGTTTTGAAGGGTGTCGATTCACACTGCCTTGGTGTTTGAAGGGTGTCGATTCACACTGCACTGGTGTTTGCGAAAGGTGTCTATTCACACTGACCTGGTGTTTGAAGGGGTCGATTCACACTGCCCTGGTGTTTGAAGGGTGTCGTTTCACACTGCCCTGGTGCTTGAGGGGTGTCGATTCATACAATTCCTTGGTGTTTGCGAAGGATGTCGATTCACACTGCCCGGGTGTTTGAAGGGTGTCGTTTCACTCCGCGCTGGTGTTTGCAGGGTGTCGATTCACAATGCCCTGGTTTTTTTGAAGGGTGTCGATTCACACAATTCCCTGATGTTGCGAAGGGTATCGATTCACACTGTCATGGTGTTTGAAGGGTGTCAATCAAACTGCCCTGGTGTTAAAGGGCGTCGATTCGCACTGCCCTGGTGCTTGCGAAGAGTGTCGATTCATACTGGCCTGGTGTTTGAAGGATATCGGTTCACACTGCCCTGGTGTTTGAAGGGTGTCGTTTCACACAATTCCCTGGTGTTTGCGAAGGGTGTCGATTCACGCTGCACTGGTGTTCGAAGGGTGTCGATTCACACTGCCCTGGTGTTGGAAGGGCGACGTTTCACACTGCCCTAGTGTTGCGAAGGATGACATTCGTTGGGTGAGCACTGCGCCTTGTGTGATGGGCCACCGGGCATTCAAATAGCACTTTTTCTACTCTCGAGAACCCGTCCTTCTGGTAGCTTAACGAGGAGAATCTGAGTGTGCCAATCTCCTACCATTACCTGTCGGTTCCAGTTGGGGCTTTTGGTGGCGGATGAGGAGCGCAACGAAAAATGGGTGAGTACGGCCAACAACAGCCAAACTGGAATGGGTCGCAGCACGGGACACAGTAGCGACAGAGAGGAAACACTAATCGGTATTAGGGTCCCCTAATAAAGTTTAGTGGCCCCTCTGGAGTGTGAAGACCAGCTGGGTCGGAGGTGGGTTGGGGAGCGGCAGTCCGTGGGGAGGGGCGAGGGCGGGGAGGGCGAGGGAGGAGACGAGAGGACAGACGTCAGTCAGTGAGAGGGGACGACGGTGACAACAGAGGCGGGCCGCGAGTGGCGCGTCTCCCACCCCCCATCCCCAACGGCGCCAATGTCCTCAATATTGTCTCCTCCGTCTCTTTTTCGTTTTTTTTTATTACTTCTCTCCCTCTCTCGTCCGACGTCGTCTCACCCACGGTTGTGGCGGATGAGGAGCGCAACGAAAAATGGGTGAGTACGGCCAACAACAGCCAAACTGGAATGGGTCGCAGCACGGGACACAGTAGCGACAGAGAGGAAACACTAAAACACGTGGCATTCCAAATATCCTTGTTATGCAAATACAGAAACAACGTGTGCCAATCCAATCGCCTTTTTTCTTCCACCCGTATTTAATTAATCGCATAGGGAATGTACTGAGTAGAAGCCGGAGCCGGAGCCGGAGCCGCCGGAGCCGGACCATTTTACTCGGAGCCGGAGCCGGAGCCGGAGCCGTATTGACATTTCACCCGGAGCCGGAGCCGGAGCTGGAGCGATTTTTCTCCGGAGCCGGAGCCGGAGCCGTCTGAAATTTCCACGGCTCCGCATCCCTGCCCACAAGTGCACATATGACGGCCACCCACCGGTGACATTTGAAGGCCCCACACCGGCGACTCTGAGGGCCCCATCGGCGTCTGAGTCCGTGCCGGTCTCTAAAGACGACTCCACAGGGTTTCTGAAGGTACCACCGGCATCTGATGGCCCTTTGCCGGCCTCTGAGGGCCCGTCGCCGGTATCTGGAGCCCCCTGCCGGCTTGTAAAGGGTACGCGTTATCAGCTCTAAGGGTCAGACACTCGTGTACGACGGACCCACACCAGTGTCTCTGCAGTCTGCAACTTAACGTCTTTTTTCGCCCTTCTTCTTAAGACTAACTTTTCTTTTCTTTACATTTTTATTTCATGCATTGTAAATTGCGTAATTGTTTTATTTTTAGTAGTGAAAGACTGCGGAACCAATTATTTTCCTCAAGCAGAGTTAGTGGGAGTTATTGAGGGACAAAATAATTGGGGGTGCTGACTGGAACATTTGGGGGTGCCCGGAAAATCATTGGGGGTGCTCATTTGAGCATTGGGGGTGCTGCAGCACCCCCAAAAGTATACAAATCGACACCCATGGCTTTGGCTATCACTATCCTTCCGCTTTTCTATCAACCACTACTTGCTAATTAGACTGGCGTGGATGTGGATTGTCCTCTGAAGCTGCGCCCACGCGGCCTGTTCTCTAGAACCACTTCCCGTTCCCGCAGCTCCCCTCTTCCAGGAGGGAGGCGTTATCCGCGGGTCACGAAGCTAGCGCAAAGAGGGTGCACAGTACACACTGCACAGTGTGCTGTGCACAGTGCGCAGGCCTGCTCCCAGCGGCCTGGTGTGTGTGTGAATCACGAGATGACTAGCAGCCCGCCACAACAGGGGTGTGACTGCGATCGGTAGAATAAATCAAAACTGCACGGAATCACGGAACAAAACCACGGAATCACGGAACATCATGGCTGGATTGCAGGCCGGTAGGGTGGTTTAGAAGAATTGCACCACACTGTGGTGAGCTAAAACACAGCCGGTAGCACTGCGCACTGCCGGCGATCTTATCACGCACACTATAAGAGGATGAAGGATACTTGTGCGTCCGAAAATGATCGTTTATTACGGCATATATAGTAAGTCGGAATAAAGTGACGATGGGATATCCTGTTTATTCATATTGATGAAGTCTGTCAACCAATTGCTTAGTGACAGCAGTAAATGAGTGCAGGTGGATTGTCATGTCATGTTGCATATCTGAACCTTTCGTAACTTTTGACAGACCATGTCAGCTTAACGTTTTCAAACTTCCGTCTGCATTTCCTCAAATATGCAGCGATTACCGGTGGCAATCTGCCACCGAGATAGCGTATTCATTAACGAGCCTCGATCGACCGACGTTTACCTGTTATTAAACCGTACCGTTTGCAGGCACGGCCTTCCTGACTTCTGTGCAGCGTGCACAACGTCAGTCATTCGACACGAGATATTTGCTCTCCGGTACGACCTTGAGAGGTTTCCGAGCCAGGACTGGCACGCCGAACTTGTACGAATATGTGTAAACATGACGGGAATTCTCGGGCTCCGCAAGTGTCAGTTCTACAAACGATCGCAGAATGTCGCCAAGCTCTTGTCACAAGGTCCTTTTTGACAGCAGCTACAACTGAGCGTGTCTTTCGACATACAGTGGTGACTTACGAAACGGGTACAAAGTGGCCTTGCTTCCAGTGTAAAAATGCGCCAACGGGATACATATACGGTACCGACGCACTTGCATTTAAAGGCGGAGAGCACTGAACGAACAGAGTTAATGATAATCGCGTGTAGCAACATTGAGCGCGGAGATTTGTGGTTTTGCCCAATTGAGCCCTTATATAAAAGAATTAACGAGGATTGAGGAAGCAACCCATGAACCAGCGATTGGGCCTCTTTTGCACTTCATCTTTTTTGTTTAGTTATTAGACTTTCGTTGGATATCTGGTTCAAGGACGATGTGCTTGGGCGCAAAATGGCCTTGTAGTCGGGGCGTATACTAAAGCTCCAATAAACAAACAAAACAATGTACTCTGTGCGGGCTTGTACCGAATCGGGTCGTCATCTATCATCGAGAAGGATCTGTGCAGCTCAAACTGATAGCTTTTAAGAAACACACTGAACCTAATTTGACCAAGTCCAAATCTGCACCATATCTGCACTTAATCTGCACCAAGTGTGTACCAGATGACCGTTGTGAAAACGGTTACTGTGTGGCTGTGAGCTTGTTCCTTAATGATCTAGATGGCTCTCTCTTTTGACACCAGCTCTACTATAAGTATGACGTTATGGGCGCAAAATGACCCCAGTAGTCGGCGCGCCCTAAAGCTCCAACGAACAAACAAACAATGTTATGTCTACCCTTCATTAGATAGCCATACATTGATCAATCATGAGCCACCATAGGCCATGAATATTTTCATCTTGATTAACTGCATTGCCGATGTTGTCCCGCCAAGTTGCGTTGCAAAAGAAATACAGGTAACTAGTAAGTACAAAAAACGACAATATTATTCAAATACGCCAGAAAATGCCTTTCGGTATTAAAATACCTTGAACACTGCATATGTACCTGTATTAAAAATATTATGTATTTGAATAATGTTGTCGTTTTTATACACCTACATATATCTGTACTAGATAACGTATACAAAATACAGGTAACTTTCAAATTATATTTTGTAACCAAGTCGCTGCCTCTGGTCGTGCCATTCGCACACGTGCTTAGCTCTCTAACTAAATTGAAACAAAATCGTTAGTGCGTTTGTTATATTTAACTTTTAAGGCCGCCTGGTAAGTTGAACATCACTGGTTTGCTGTACTGCCACGCGTCAATGCATTCTCATGCCGAGCTTCAAGGGCACATCAGAACCGGTTATGCTGTAAGCAAGGCATTGTTTTTGTCCTCGGGAGTCAGATTCAGGACACTGTTTTCAGCATTGTGGTATAACGAAATGCTATGTGACGCAGTTACCTAATGCATGTGATGAAAATGCGATAAACTAGTCTTCATGAGAATGGCATTATCAACTGTTCGCCAATCGCACCCTATAAAACAAACGTAATTTTACAGATTGCACCGCATCTAACTATATCCATGCGGTTTGGTGGTATAATGTTGTATGTTGGTGAACGTGTTTCGTCAGTCGATGAACGCCATGGGTGGAATCAGTCGACTCATCATACACATAGGTATTGACCCTACAACATAAGCCTGCATGCTAGTTTTATGCGTTGACAGGGCTGAATAGTTAGTCGCGAGGACGTGTGTTCACATGAAAATGGTTCCTGACTCAGACAAGCGAAAAAAGCTGGCCGGTTATCCAAAGTTCTAGCTGCGTTCCATATCTAACAGGTATCCGTGGGATTTTGCCTTTTTTCGCTCCGAGACCGATGTTTGCGTGCCCTCGCTCTCTTACTGTATCGTGTACCGTTGCACAGTGCAGTGCACGGGCCCCAGCAGCCGAGTATAGACGGCACCTGTGTGCTTGTGTTTGTGTTCCCCATGGCTGAGAAAAGTGGAGTATGGCAGTTCTGTTTTCGTAGAACTGGCACTAAGTAGGAATGTGAAGGGTCATTATTCGGACACTTACACTGCTCCGTTGTATATAGGCTAGGCTGGCAATTATATAAGTATATTTCTTACAGAGCTGAATTGGTTCATAACTCTCGGGGTACCATCAGATTTCAGATTCCACAAACGTCTAATCACTCATGGTCTGCAATTGGCCAGCGGTGGGTGGCATGGCATGGGTTACTGTGTAGTGTGTACTTGCTCAGTTTGCTTTTGTTTTCTTTTTACTGTTGCTAGGTATGTTAACTGTGATGGGATGAGTGCCCTGTTCTAAGCAGAATTCTATAGACGTCAGTATTTAGGATATCAAGCTCTGGGACCCACGCCGTTCCATGAATGATGAGAATAAAGCCGAGGTTTACAACATTGGGTTTACACTTTACAGTGCAGGGTTATTTCTATCTCGCACTCCTCTGGGATGCAAAAATAAGAATTTGTTATTTTTAAATCCCTCTTGCGAATGAGTGAAGAACATATCTAAGAACACAGTTAGAAATTAAATTTTGTTGATTTTAAAGAAAAATAGGTATTTGAGTCGATGCAAGGAAGCCTGATCCTCTTTTACCGATATGCTTTAAAGCTTGATAATCACTTATCGTTAAATATAAATCCTCAAGGCTTGTGATTTAAGTTACCTACACTTGAAAGTATTGAGTGAAAATAAAATATGTAAATTGCATAATCTGAAGATCTGAAGACATTGAATGTAACGCATGACGCGCCATAATCCTGCGACTAGATTTTGTCGCAATCCTTTTCATCTGTTAGACGCTCACATCTCGGAAACCTGAATACTAGCTGCAGTCTGCATCTTAAACCAGACCGTCTTTACGAGCGTACCATGAGTTATGGCCTTCGCTTACAACACGGCCTCTCATCTAACGCTGGCCAATGGCCATGCCTCAAAAAATGAGCGCTGTTGCTGCAACTTCTGCTGTTATGAAGACATCCGCCTAGAAAGTACAACCCACAACGTATTTAGAACTGGTTCTTTCAACATCTAGGACAGGGAATCCTAAAACATTGACGTTCAGGCACGCTTCTCACTTTTGACAAGCTCCAATTCAATTCATTAATTTACCGACGTTTCACCTAAGTCCTCACACATCTGACTGGATCTGAATCGCCCCAAATTCCGCCAACCAGACGTGCCTGGGCTACCTCACGACCTGCTCCGACGGATGAAAGCGAGATCAAGCCCGCCGTCTTCCCGGACCGGCTCTGCGATCTCGTCCGGGCAGACCGGCGCCGACGCCTATCGCGCGGGAACGCAGCCGTCGCCGCCGTCATTGCCCGTAATCAGGGTAGAGCCGACATAATCGGACCATCTGCCGACCGGCCATGGCGCCGACGGACCGTTCGAGCCGCACAGACCGCTCCCCAGCCGGTGCACCCGAGCCCGCAGTCGGGCCATCGTGGGAAGCCACTCTTCGGCGGGCCTGAATCGGGACGGGGAGGACGAGCCCGAGACTGGGACCGGATCCGGGAGCGGGCCTCATCAGCTGACCAACCGGCTGGAGTCAAACCGAGCGCCTTTGGAGGGTTGGTCAGCGGTGTATGTCGCGAGCGATGCCGGTCGGAAGGCTGTCCGGTCGGCTCGCGTGATATCGTTTGAGGACGACCAGCACGGCGACAAATATGGAATCTCCACGGACACGCGGACACAAATAAGGGCACCGATAGACGGGTTTGTGACGGACACATGGGACACCGATGCCGGACACTAAAACAACCGATGCCGCACCATATGACGGGCAGTAAGGCCATTAGATTGCGTGATTAATGGACGTGGATGTCGAAAATAAGGACTCGAAATAAGTGAAGAAACAAAAAGACTTCTGACATGAATATATGTGTGGGTCAGGTGCCCTAGCCTGGAATTCTTGTCACGTCTCTTATCTTCCTTTCTCTTCTCTCTCTATTTTTCTCTGTCCCTCGCTCTCCCTTACCTGACTGGACTTGTCCGAGGTCGCTGAGGAGCACAGCCACCGTGATGACTGTGACACAGCGGCAGCAGCGGCGACGGCGGGCTGATGCAGACATCTCGGAGCTGTTGACCTTTCCACAGCGTAACCAGGTCGCACTGGTCGGGTCAGTCCCCTTTCTCGGGCAGGTCAGCACTCCGGTTCTCCCACGCACAGACGGGCTGAACTGGCAGCCGCTTCAGAGCAGAGCCAGGCACGGTTAGATCCCCAGAGCGATCCAGCTAATATGGCCTGAGTGGGTGGGGTGTCCACTAGGCTGCGGTCTGGCTGTGACCTGCTGGTGACCTCGCTGGGATCGAACCGAGGGATGTAGTCTCACACACAGACTTTGCTGACTAAAACTCTCCCAAAACGCCGCGGATGGCTTTCTCACAAAACTCACAACACTGACAAGGCGGGTGTTGGAAACCTGACCGGCACAGCCGACCTCGCTGGTAAAACCGGCACAGCTGACGTTTCGCCACTGTAAGCGCGTCCGGCCTCACGCTTTCGCAGGATACGATTTGCAGCAGATCTGGGTGGCGTCACTAGGGAAGCCAGAGCGCACATCCTGACATCCGGTCATCTCTCGGTCCGCTCAGCACTCTGAATCAGCACATTCGCGGAGATTAGCTCGTCAGCACCGCGCGCTGATGATGTTGGTTCTGGTGCTGGGACTGTGACGAATCACGGATCACGGGTCACAGGTCACGGCTCATGGGTCACAGGTCACGGGTTGCAGGCCACGCTTTGCTGCAACCTATTGCTTGACTGGACATCTGAGTCTTTCTATTTTATGTTTTTAAGCACACGCATACACGGGACCAGATATTTTCCTTAACCGCTAATTCGCACGATGTCAATCACGGGCTTCTTGTCAGACACCACATATAATTCTCGATCTCCCTGCGCAACGTTCACGCCCAACCGATCACCACTGTGTTGATGACGGCACGGCCGTTGACCACGGCGGCTCACCACTGACCAGCGCGCGCGGCCGGGCGACTCGCCAGACCGGCCACCGGCACCGGCACTTTTCCCGGGCCCATTCGCAGCCAAGGCCAACGGCCCGGCTCGCACGCTGCCGCTGAATCGCTGCCGGTGGTGCTAGTTGGTGCTGATGGTGACGGGTGCAGGCCGCAGCACCGTGCTGACCTCTCGGCTCTCACACAACCGTGCCAGGACCACGCCCAGGTGGAGGCAGTTCCCAGAGGAGCTGGCCTGCAGAGTTGCTCTCGACTCCACGGCCGCCGCTGCACTGCGGCCCGCTCACCCGCGGCAGAGTGCTGCCGCCGCGCCGGCCTCCGGTCCCGTCTCGTCCAGTCTGCAGCCGGCTCTCAGCCTCTCCAGGTAGAATGTCGAGTGACCGAAACGACGCGAACCGAACACACAGTGATGAGCGAATTTCGAGTCAACATACGCAGCCGTGCGGTGTTGCGTATTCATAAATTAATCATCGTCCGGTGTCGTTTTTCGCAGTCGGTGTTTACAGACGTTTAGTGAGTTTTTGTCAGCATTTTCGGACCGTCAGTCGGCTGCCGCCGGTCGGTGGGGTCAGGGACCTGTTGACCGGTCGGGCCGCCGCAGCAGGGCGGACGCGTCGGCGTCAGTGTGCCATATATGTCGATTGAATAGCAAGGTGTGCATAAAGTTAGCAGCACTTCATGACAGAGGGCAGGGCGTCAGCGATGACCATAGGTACGGTTCTCATGTACGCTGGCTCTGTCGGGAGCGGGATTTTGTGCATTGTGCTGTCACTAGCTGTAGCTTACGAGAATTACAAGGTGCTCCGTGCTCGTCACAGTTGCGGGTGAGGAAGAAAAACATTATAGAATGCAGCCGACACGATAGAATGTTGTCACAGATAACCACGGCGTTGCAAGTCAAATCAATTCATTTTTTTTGTAATATAAGGATATGAAGTACGAACCTCGTATCAATGTAAGTGACACATGTGAACAAAGAGTGTAAAATTATTGTTATGAATACCCACATCATGGCATCATGACTCACTAAGACCGCTACATTGTATAATCGCTAGTTGGTTCTGGGCTGATAACGATTTCCAAATAAAATTTACCAACTTAAGTCTTGCAGAGTGGAAACGTCTGTCTGGAAATAGTCTATATAAGTGCAGCTTTGCAGAATATAATGACAGAACTTTTGCCACTCTTGACTGAGAACTCGAATCGTGACAGCCAGTGGCGGATCTACGTTGGGGCAAAATGGGCAATTGCCCCCCCCCCCCCCCTAAACGGAAAATCTCTGGGCAAACATATCTTTTTGCCCCCCCTAAAAAAACTACAACTTGAATACTAAAAATATGGTGTTTGAAAAGAAAATGTGAAATAAATGGAGGACTAGAAGGTTGTCATATTCGTGATATTAAGTTGTGAGCTGATAAAAAGTCCTCCGCCCCATGAATGTCAGTCCATCATCCATCAGCAGTGCTACTACTGCTACTGCTACCAAAAAATAATAATAACACGATTTATTGAAACCTTGAACCAAGTAAACAAACCGTCAACAGCAGACCGCCAGACGCCAGTGGGGTCAGGGGTCACCACACTGGTGAGCGGTTGGACAGTGGTGGGTTTGCATGGGTATTTTTTTTTAGTTTAGTCCGAACCTTTTGATGGGAAGGATTCACAAGGACAGAGCCACCGCTAAGCGAAGCTTGTTGCGATGACCCTGCCCTCTACCCTCCGATCGCGCAATTCCGGTGCTATGGCAGAATTTAGAGTCCAAAGTTTAACGTGCGCACAAAGCCGCGCACGGCCGGTCCCCTCGCTGACTTCGCCTGGCTACGGCCTGCCACCAACCGCAACCATACCTGTCAGGAGGCCCATAAATGTAGAGCGCCCGTCGCGCTTCGAACCCGGACTGTCATAACCGGGAACGCGTGCTCTCACCACGCGGAGTCCAACGCTCTAGCCAACTGAGCTACGGGACCGGCAAGAAGTGTTTGCATAATATTTTATTGCTAGATAGCATGGGTGTAGGAGCTGAAAAAAATATTGGTGGGTATAAATATCCATTAGTACCTACCTAGCATTTCCACTGTGGCTACATTAGTTATGTCCAGAGGCGGATACAGCCATTTCCAAAGGGGGTGCCAAAAGGGGTGCGCTGTGTCACTCAGTGATGGCCAGAAAGAACGGTGTACTGCGTGCCTTTGAGAACAAATGCGAGATAGGTTTCTGAGAGGAATAACGTAAAGAAGATTACCAATCGCGGCTTTTTCATGAGCCATACCGTTATCTAACGGGGACAAACACAGAAAGGCTCAGTCAGAGCTTTTGGTTTGCGAGGTGTTGGAGAAGCTCAGTATGTTGTGGGAACTTAACGCTGTTCAGTGTGATTCCGTTGGCTGTTGCGCTGTGGTCCTATGTAGTCTGTAGATTGTAGAAGCATCGTTTATCTCCTCTCGAAAGTAACACTTATTGTATAATTTTGCTAGCTCGCGAAGTTTAGTCCCAAAGTTAAGGAATGTTCATTGTAATTGCATCAATAAATGCAGGACCGAAAACAAATGCGCTGTTCTTCGTCTATTTCTTGTTGGGATTCTTAATCGACTGATCTCATTTTCTATTACCGGAAACAACTGTTAATACGTTTAACTACGTGGCAACCCTGACTGCGTAGTGCGTATAGTATCGCAGGGACGCTGATGTGGCCTTTGGTCGTGGGCATTTACACATGAACCTGCTGCTGCTACCCTTATCGGTCTCCGGATACAGAAGCCCTTGAGAACCGGCGCGGGCGGACCTTTCGGACGAGGTCTTGCCGAGGTGATGCGGGAGGTAGAGGACGGACCGTCCATAGCGCCGGTGAGCTATTCTCTAACTATCTCCCGGAGTCAGGGTGGCTGCAATTTTTTTTTTGCGCTGCCCTGGCATGGCCGGACTGACAAAAATGTAAAAAAAAGTCCCGAAATCCGAGGAGAAAAATAGGGGTAGCTCGTTTTTTTTGTTTTTTTTTTGTTCCTAAGACTGGACGTTTGAAATTCTCGCCGACTTGCCTGGCGGCGCAATGTTTGCCCCCCCTAAACTCAAATCCTAGATCCGCCACTGGTGACAGCTGGCTTACCAGTAATCGTGACGTGGATAAGGTTTGGACTAATCTGATGGTAGAGATCACTGGGTATGGTCCCAGGCCCAGACACCGTTTCCCGGCCTACAAATTATTGCAGGGGACTCGGTTACACAGATACACCGCTTTGGCTTATCTCGCGTAGTCATTGGTCGCTAATGGCGATGCCACAGAGAATGACATTTCGACCGTCAAAGATATATAGCACGCGTATATAAAGCTGCCAGCAGTTCCATATTCACATATATCCTACAGATATTATAAAACGACAACCCTTTCGATTTCGCTCGGAATGCGTAATTTCATGAATTTTAACATTAGCCCTATGGCGTTGCATGGTATGAATGGCTTTCGTATTCTAAAATTAACCATTTAAGCCGTACCAATAAATTTCGGAAAATGATGCCCGTGCAGCTACTATTACCAAACAATTGGATGCCCGGCAAAATCCCGTTGAGATTTTGATGACTCAAGTTGCTAACCTATCGATTTTGAGCATAATTGAAAGGGTCGGATCGTTTTTATGCAATCGTCGTTTTCGGCGCTGAAGCTAAAATAAAATATTGGGTGCCAGGCAAAATACCGTTGGGGTTTATGGTCAGGGCCTCATTTGCTAACCATTAGGCATCGATTTTGAGCGAAATCGAAGGTATCGTCGTTTTCATCTGTTGAATATGTGAATATCAAACTGCTGTTATGAACACGAATAGGTAGGTATGGCTATTGGCTAGCTCCCTACATGCGTATGATTTTTTTTTCTGGACAATGCTGATGTGTGACAGTGGGTAATGGTATATCTCTTGCACGAATCACGAGTGGCGTCGTTTCTGACTAAGTTTTGTAGTCATCAAAAGAAGAAAGGGCCGAAGGACCACAGACAGAGCGAGAGCTAACGAGCGACTTTAACCTCGTTTGTTGTTCGTACTGCATGAATCCTATCATATAATTCAGGAACTTATAGCTCCGGGGACAAGTCAATAGCTCCGGGCAAAATTAGTTAATGAGTTTATCTCTGCTCTCGGGTGGATTTTATAATCAAAGCTCAGGCGAATTGCTCTTTTCAGTCAGACGTTGCTGACAAATTGTTACCGACTGCACTTTCAGGTAGACGGCTCACGGCAGGCTGACAAATAGGTATTTATAGTTTTCTCAAATCATACATAAAATCAAACTACGCATAACTGCTTCATGATGATTACACGACATGATTCATGATTATAGAAGACGATCCAAACCTGATCTTCTTAACATACATCCGCCAATCCATCGGTTTTTAACCCGCTCTTCTGGGTTTTTTATTTTTTTGTGTCGTGCTGGGGAGGGGGAATTTTCACGTCCCCCCCCCCCGGCTAACTCGGCTCTCGGGTCACGTAGTGACACGCAGTATAGCGGCATTCGAAAGAGCGTCAAAAATAATGACGGAAATACTTTGGTCAATTAAAGGTCAGGTCACCAGAAGGTCAAATTTTGTCTATTTCAACAATTTTCGAAACGCCCGACGTAACTCGAAAACCAATAGAACTACAGCGTCGCGAAAAAAGAAACGCATTCGATAGCTGCTTTACTATTTACAGCCGTTTCTGAGTTTGCAGATCTGACCTAAGGTCAGCGGTTTAGCCTCTAGAGGGCAAAAACTAAAAACGCCGTTTTACGAAAAATGTTTCTCGGTAATAACTTTTGACTCAAGAGAGCCACGACATTAGTTTTGCCAGCATCGTGTTCTTCTCGTCGAAACGCGTCGAACAATATAAATTGACATTGATAATGCATTTCAAAAATTTGACCTCAGGTCAAGGTCATGATCTGACTTGAAAGGGTCATGCTGCATATCAATCGATCCGATCATCAAACTGAGCACATTTGACTTGTTATCACCGCTCTAATACGTCTCTATCAAAATTGATAGTAAAAAACTGCTGGCGAGTGGTGACCTTGCGTGAACTGAGATGACCTCAGAGGCACACAGGGGTCGTCAAGGGTGCAGTTTTTCTATTCAGTGTGTCATGTTTACATCTTATAACGATGCTTGCGAGCGTTTAGAACGATATTCGTCCAAAAGAGGCGCATTTCAATGGCGCGCCGCCGTTTTTGATATAGTCGTGAAAAGACTGAGGGGGAAAGCGTGAAAACGCCCCCCCCCCCAGCATGGCGCGGGTTAACCGCATCCAAATTATGGACACAGTAACGCATCAAATAGCCACCACTGGAATGATGCTTATATATTGCCCAGCGGCCAGCCAACACATCTTGCATCTCACTATCGCTATATATAGGTAAGTGATAGCGCTGTTAATTCTACACCTTTTAAGTCTAGAACATTTTTCTGTATCTTAAAAGCTAGCTGTAGTCCTGACAGCTCTTCCCGCGGGAACTTTTCTGGATCGAAAATGGCAGGACATGACGTCATTGTGGCCAACCTATCATAGCCTTTGGAATAATATTTGGTCACAATGTGTAAAACCATGGTGCCCGGATGGGTTCTGAAAGTTTGATGACGATATCTGCAGTCGTTTAGGAGATATCTACGGAAAAGTACGGGGAGGGGGGCGTTCCCTCCTACGGGGCGCGGGTTAACCCGATATGTCGTTGCCGTATACCGGCGCCGCTCTGCCGTACATCGGTGATTCGGTCATCAGCCCTGGCCCTCGGTGCGCTAATCCGGTCAGAGTGTATAGAACATCAGAGTATATACTTATACGAGCACTAGCAAAGTGCTCGTATAATATAGATATACGATATACTTAATCGTATATCTATAATATACTTACTATATACTTACTTGATATACTTAATATATAAGTATACTCGTATACTCGTATATTTATACTTATACTCGTATACTCCGGTAGCACTATAGCAAAGGCCCCGCCGGTCACCGCTGCAAGTTGCAACAGACGCCAGACGGTAGGTAACTGATACTTGATAGGTATGTTACTCTGCCGGTAGAACTCCGCCGGTCGCCGCTGTTACAGACGCCGAACGGTGAGCTACTCTAGTGCCGGTAGGACCCCACCGGTCACCGCTGTTACAGACGCCGAACGGTGAGCTACTCTAGTGCCGGTAGGACCCCACCGGTCCCCGCTGTTACAGACGCCGAACGGTGAGCTACTCTAGCGCCGGTAGGACCCCAACGGTCCCCGCTGCTGCAGACGCCGAACGGTATGTCTCCGTCTGTGTGGACGCGTCACTGCGGCTCTGACCGATCCGACGTTCCTCGAGGCTTCGGGCCGAGCAGCACCGCTCGCAGCGCTGCTGAGCGAAATTCCAGGAGTCTTCTTCAGTTAACACTTGCAACACTGTTCTGATAGATATTTCGCGGCATCGTCTTGGGCCGGTTTTATACAAGAGCAGCTCTGCTGCCAGTACCACAAGGCTGGCGACTATTCCGAGAGGAATCAGATACAAAACGGGCAGCAGATCATGCATAGATAGCTCTTCGTATTGTTTGAGAGGCTCGCACATTCTCTGATCTCGTTCCAATACGAGCCGTTTCATTCGCGAGATCGAGCCTGTTTCATACAGTTTTAGTAGCACTTTGGAAATGGCTGACTTGAGAGTGCTTCTTTCTTTGGAGATCGCCAAGTAAAATGAGGCAGGTCTGACGGGTGTGCGAAGCAGCGGGACATAGTTGCATGACTCCTTCCCAATAAAGTGATGCAGGATGTCCAACTCAAAATGTACCATGACTTTTGGGCGTAAGGCCCGAGGCATGTCTTCCTTGGTCCTATCGAAGGCAATAAACCGTTCACCGGTTACTGAGCGTTCGTACAACTTCCGTTCGTAGACATTGGTGCTGGTTCTTAGCTCGTTGAGAACGTGTGAACCGTGAAGCAAGGCCAAACTCCAGTCGGGCTGTTGGACGAACTCGCGCAAGCTGCTGATGGGTCGCTTGACGGTGTGCGTCGTAAGGAACGACATCAAGTTGGCCGTGTAGTTGATGTAAATCAGAATTCCCAGCATCCAGCCGAAGATGGTGGCCGTACGGCCGGCCAGCGACTGCGGCGTCCTGTCCCAGCCCTGGCCCACCACGGTCATGACAACGGCCAGCAGACACGAGCCCCAGCCCATGTCACGCACCAGCCGGCCGTCCTCGGCTCTGGCGCTGTTGAACCGCAGCGAGAGGCGCAGCACCAGCGAGAGCGCCAGCAGCGCGGCGGCCAGCGTCCACCAGACGTCGGCGCCCAGCGGCCGCAGCAGGCCGGCGAACACGGCAGGCGACAGGGACGGCGTCGCCGCCGTGTCGCGCCGCACCAGGAACGTCGTGATGGAGGTCAAGCATGGAACCTTATCCAGAAAATCAACCACGGCCGTTCGAGCAGGTGTCGGGGTCAAGGAAGTGAGCGCCAGGTCGGCGCGCCCGTAGACCAGGTCTCCAATCACCCCTGTCCAGGTGCCGTTTGTGGTTTGACTGCCGTAGCCGTCGGTGAGCGGAGCCGAGATATTGTAGCTGAGGCCCAACTCTTCAGCGATGATATGCCACAACTGGAAGAGGAAGCCACCATAAGTGACGGAGCCATCAGGCCGCTGCTGTACGGAGATGAACGGGAAGTCGTTGATGGCGACGACGCGCAGGGGTCGATCTGGCGTTCCGACGGACCACTCCGGTCCCGGTCCGACGGACCATTGTGGTCCCGGTCCGCCGGACCAGCCCGGTCCCAGCAGCGTCAGACCTCCGCGGTGCTCCTCCATCGGGCCAACACTGGTGGCGGACTCGGTGGCACTTCTGACCCGATGGAACATCGCGACACGGACCAGTGAAGCCAAACACAACTGGTCGATGGCGCTGCAAATGTACATATTTGACACTCTGACGCCCTTTGACGATGTGCACAGTGCACGCACACCTTTATCTAGGTCACAAGTGCGATATTAGAGGATGGACTCAATGTCAATTTTCCAAGACACTCAGGCAAATGACAGCCGTAGAATCCTTTGGTAAGTGGTGTTCGGTGTCATGGTTACTGAAGAAACAACTCGCTGCTATGTTTTGTTGATTCTGTCATTAATAAACCATCATGATATTGATATTGTCGTATGAAAACGCTGAAAGGCTGACTGCTTATATGCATTGTCTGTTGTAAAAATTCATGAATGATATCATCGTACCGAGCCAGTTACTCCAAAGCTGATATCGTCAAGTGAACTTGTCACAGGTCGTCAGCGTCCTTCCGTTGCACGACCGTAAGTGTGCATAACCAACTGCCGTAACGTCTCAGCCAGTTTGGTGGCCACATCTTGAGCCGCGGTCGTCACATGATCTCATCGCCTACCCCAAATCCATCCTCCAAACATGGTTGGAGGCCTCACAGTGTATTCAGCCCTTTTCTCATGGACACAAACTGTAATAGGTCGAACAGAAATTTAGCACTACTTCAATGTAAACAAACTCAGCTGTTCTCTGGAACGCGCACACACAATGTCTGAGAGTGCCGCCAACACCGGCGGTCCCCACCCACCTCTCGGTTATCTCACACTTTGCACACCTCACTCGTCACTCCTCTCACACGCGTACACAGCTCGGACAGTACACAGAGTCCCTCTTACACTCGGTCGCAACTCGCAGTCCCTGCACAAGTCTCTGGATTCGGCGGGCACTTCTGTATGCCCAGGCACAGACACTACGGGCGCCGCCTCTTTAGTCAGCGCGCCGCTGTAACATTTCGCCCGTCTGGCGACCGCACCGTACCGCTCTTTACAAAACGGCCCGCCGCGCGGCCAGTGTTGGCCGCCTCTGGGCGTCTGGTGGCGTCACTGTCGCCGTCGCGAGGGCGCCACATCGCGGCCGTCGTCCGACCGGGGAGAGCGGAACAGAATGACACGGCTCGGCGCCCGGCGCCGCTATCACCGCCAATACTGGCTGGCATGACTCGCCGACCGTCCATACACGGCGGCGGCCACCGCCCGGCCGGCTGGCGGCACCGGCACGGCGCAAACCCCAGTCCAGCCGGCCCAGTGACCGCCCGTGCGTGGAAAACGGTATCAAAGCGCGCCCAGCCGCCGCCTCCGCCGCCACGGCGCCGCCCGGCCGTCGCCGGCACCACAGCCGCCCTCGGCGCACAGAGAGCGGCACATCATCCTAGAAAAGCTCGGGTAAAAACACAGAAAGCGTCTGGATCGAGCGAGGGCGGCCGTCGGCGCGGCGACGCCCGTCGCCATATTTGGTGAACGTGTACGTGTCAGTCCGCGTGTGTGAGTGTGTCTCCGCTATATCACAAGTTCTCCGCCCGCGTCTCGGCGGCGGCCGCACTACGAGAGCATGAAGCTGAGCCGTCCGTCGCGCACGGCGGTGGCGATGCGCTCAGCCATGATCTCGAGGCTGGTGTAGTCGGGCAGCTTCAGGTAGTTGACACACGTCATCACGGACGGCAGGAAGTCGTCCGGGTTCTCGTTCGGCTGCACGATCTTACGGACGATGGTGAGCGGCGGCGAGAGCGCCCGGAACCCTGTGGCGACAACAAAGGCAGGGTTAGACGGGAACATTGACATGGGAGTGGTACGCGAGCTCAAGATGTATAGCGAGGAAATGACCAACAACTCATTGGCCGTTTCTATGCACTACACACGAACCCGAATTGCACTTCGTATTCCAAATAGTTCAGCACGACTAACAAAGTAGTGATGTCAATTACGGAAAATCGGAATACCGATACCAAACCAAATACCAACCAAAACCATGGGAAAATACCAAAACCAAACCAACTTGGGAAACTGAGGGATATACCAACTTTTTACCGATTTCTTAGCCTCTTATACTTTAGTGAGGGCTTATGATACCAACAAAATACCAAACACATTACGATTGAAATACCAAATACCAAGTTGGTATCGGTTTGGTATCGGTATACCAAAAAGTTGGCATCCGATTGACATCTCTATAACAAAGGCTCAAGACAAATGGGATGAAAGGACACAAACAACATGCACGCGTGGACCAGAGTTTGGCTGAACCCTGTCACCTTCTTGACGAGTGAGCATGAGTAAACACGTCTTACCACATCCAGCCCAGGCATCCACCGAGCCCCCTCCCGACCCAGCCTGTTGCTCTCACCCCTCCACCCCTCTCTCTCCTCCGTCGCTCTCACCTCCGACGGGCAGACGCGGCGATCCGGTGACGAAGCTGAGGAACTGACGCCGCTGCTCGCCGCTGAACTCTGTCAGCACGCGCACCAGACGCTTGATGGCCGGCGACTCGTGTGTGTAACCGTGGTCCGGCTTGAACGCCTCGGTTAGCGTCCGCTCATCCCACGAGCTCTCCTGGGGGCACACGGGTTAGATCGGGGGTCAGAAGGGTCAGACAGGTCTGAGTTCAGATAGGTCAGACAGAGTTCGCACGGGTCAGAGTCCAGATAGTGGTCACACGAATCAGACAGGGGTCACACATTTCAGACAAGGGAGACGACGGTCACTTAGTACCGCCCAGAGTGGAGTTGAGAGTCGCGCCGACTACCTCAGCAGCTGACTTCATCCCCTATCCCCCCTATGCCCCCCCCCCCCCCGGCAGCTCAGCTCTGTGAGGAATGAACCATCAGTCGGTCTGGGCCCGGTCATTACCATGCCTTTGTGCGGGGCCGTGTTTTCGCCAGCGTGGTCTCCCGGGGGAGTCACTCCCCGACCTGCATCAATAGAGCCACATACTGCACCGGGTCGGGCAAAAACTGGTCCTCACAGCCACTGCAGAGCTGCACGCAGTGCCGACGGCTCTCTCTCTCTCTCTCTCTCTCTCTCTCTCTCTCTCCCTCTCTCTCTGCGTGCCGCAGACCCCGGGACGGTCGATAACCAATGTGCACATCATAACTCAGTGTTTCCGCCACCGCAGTGCACCACTCTCGTACCCACGCCTGCTTCGTTACCGGAATGACAGCAATCTTATCCCCTTCGCCTGCAGCTACATAAACACCACTTGGTTCATACGGAGGGCGGTCTCGACATCGTACCTGTCGATATCTACCATATAAATCGCCCGATGAGATACATATAACACAGGACTCGCACATTTGTGATCATATGATAATTTGGGGGGTCTAGGGCGCCCGGACTACGATGGTCATCGGCGCCCATTCTGCGTATCTTACAGAACTCCACCCCTGCCGCCGCTACTGTCTGCACCCGGAGCATAACTGACCTGGCTGCCGCAGAACAGGCTGTCAATCTCCTCAGGGAAGAACATGCCCAGGTTCTCGAGCGGGAACACCGACTCGAAGCCCTCTCTGAACGCCTCCATTTGCCGGTAGACGCTCTCGTAAAGCAGCCAGTGAGTCAGCAGCTGTGGATAAAGTGAAAGGTAGGGTCAGACGGAGCGACACATGAGGTGCCAGAACAGCATATCGAGTTAGAACAGCAGCGTAGGATCAGTGACATTAGACGGTGAAAAAACATACTAGAATACAATATGGACTCACTAATACAAATTTATGTAAATAGCCACAAAAGCAAAAGTACTGTAATGCAGCCAACCATCGAGACAGCAAAGGACCCCACACGATCCGCACCTGGAGGCACTAGTCCAGGTTGCAGACGATGGGACAGTAGGACAGACAGTGGGACAGTGGAACAAACAGCGGATCCCACCTTGAGGTACTGGTCGAGGTTGTGTATCGTCAGCGGCTCGTCCCGGCCGCCCCGCTTCAGCTCGATGCTCGAGTGTCCGGGCAGCGTGAAGTCGAGCCCCAGGTCCTCCACGGAGCAGCCGTCGACGCCGAGCGCCTCGATGGCGGCGCGGCGCTGCTCGGCCGTCAGCGTCTGGTCGGCCTCCAGGTGTCGGCGCCGCCGCGCCACGGCCGCCAGCTGCGACAGCGTGGCCGCCAGCGACGGGTCCAGTAGGTGCACGTCCTGGAGTGTCATGGAGCGCTCCTGGCGCAGCAGCCACTTGTAGAATGGCACGCTCAGCGGCAGGTCCAGCAGACGGAAATCCGTCAGCGCCTTGGCCATCAGCTTACCTGCGGAGGAACGGGTTGTCAAATAACGAATAGAGACCCTGGGCAGCGACCAGCGACAGGGAATGACACGAGAGGCAGTCTCCGCGCACTTAACACCGCGGGTACGGGGCCGACAGCGTAAGTGCATTTCCAAATAAGCTCCAGTACGAGCGTGAGCGCACGTCGAGTATAGTGCGGCCACTGGCCTCCATTGCAGCCCGGCAAGTCACCGCAAGTGCCCAGTATATCACCGCCAGTGGCAGCCAAAATGGTCGACAAGGCCCCGCTTCGGCAACCCACAATGCCGTCTGACCTTTCCGACAACATAGCAACAGCATAACCTCTGTACAGAAAAGCACAGTGCTACATAAATCAGCCTAAACTCGCCATACAAAAGCCACACACCACAAGCTTGCGAGTAAGCTACATAACAATCCCCAATGTAACTCCCACCCAGTTATCATTGCTCCTCCCCTCCCACCAGCCACCCACCCACCAGCCCTTCGACCAAACATCCACCAGCCTATCCCACCGCCCATCCACCAGCCCTCCGACCCTTCAGCACCACGACTTCACCCTGACCACCCTCCGTCCACCTACCGAGGAACTTGTACTTGGACTTGAGCCGTGTCACCGTTCCCGACTTGCTCGACCTGGCCACGGGCGCCGGGTAGAGTCCCAGCGGCGCGTGGATGTACTCCGCTGTGTCGACTGGGGCTGACGCGGATGATGACGATGGTCCGAGTTTGTCGGTGACGATCTCGGCCGGCGGCCGGTACCGATCTCCGCGCCACAGCTCCGCGTCCGCCCGCTGCAAAGGGGACAGGGGTCAAATAGAGGTCACAGAAGGGGTCACAGCTCCGCGTCCGCCCGCTGCAAGGGGGCAGGGGTCACACAGAGGTCACACGGGGGTCACCGAAGGGGTCACAGCTCCGCGTCCGCCCGCTGCAAAGGGCAGGGGTCATTTAGAGGTCACATGGGGTCAAACGGGGTCACAGTCACCGTCTTAGGTCTCAGAGGTCATGCAGAGGTTACACACGAATCATAGGTTACGTGAACCACAGAAGTTGCGGAGGGTGTTGCTTAGGTGGTTCGGCACGGACAGACGTTACGGCAGAGTACAGGAAGTCTGACAGAAGGCATTGTCAGCCACGCGCTGACCGGTGTACTCGGGGAGACAGTAACTCGTCGAATCCCCTAGGGGAACGGAGACAGCGGGTTCCCTCGGGGAGATAGACAACAGGTCCCAGAAAGACAAGAGACCGCTAACCCAGAGAGACAAAGACAACGGCACGACCACGGGGAGACGGAGAGTTCGGGACTCGGGTCTTGGGGGACGAGTCGGCAGGGACGCCCACGACACCGAAAGTTGGCAGTCAGACTCTGTACTGGGAGAAAACGTCTGTTGTGACAGGGGAACGCCATCAGACAGCCGGACATACAACACGATAAATTAACTCAGGCACGGTACATGATAGCTAAATGATGACCTAGCAACATAATGGCTCACAGTCTAACTTCAAGTATCACTCAGAGGTCGTGACCTCAGCGCGGTTGGCAACCGTTTCTGACCTATGAAACCCATCCATTCTGAAACTTCCTACCAATGTACACAAAGCGGCCCATCAGCGGTCGGGCGCCATTCAGTAGCGGCGACAAACTCTGCCGACGGAAGCAGCGCTCTGCGGGGCTGGCCTGGCGACAGGCTCCGCGCCGCTGACTCAATTCCCCCTCCCTCCCGCCTCTCGGGAGAGACGGCGGCTCCCATTGGCAGATTTAGCCACCTCTGTTGGACCACAGAGGCAGCGACGGCGCAAATAGCACGGCGCCACGTTTAGGCGGCGGTGACTGAATCACCGAATGTTCCGTTTTGGAAATAGCCGCAATGTATACACTGGTAGCCCAAAAGAACGACCGTGAGCCGAATTTCAGCGATACTTCGATATGTCACATTAATCATTCTCGAATCTAAAAGCAACAAAACAGGTTGCAACACTCGTAGACTTCGTAGAATATCAAAACTCTTTTTTTATTTTCTTATTTATAATCCTTAGTGTGGATGGTGTCTTGTGTAGCCGAGATAAATCGAACTCCATTTGATTTTACCGTCACCAGACCTACCCACTTCATTCTCTCCAGTCTCCCCTAAAATTCCCTACCCTCCTCTGATCCTCACCTGCAGTTCTCGTGAGACCTGCGAGTAGAACTCCAGCGTCGGTCCGAGGCCGGAGCCCACCTCGTTCTCATACTGCACTTCGAGCAGCGCCCGTGAGCCGGCCAGTTCGGCCATCAGCGCCTCAGCCTGGCGCACCAGGTCATCTCGCGACACTGTGCGCTTCTTACGCTCCAGTTTGGGCGCGATGCGGTCCTCGGAGTCGGCGGCCTGCAGCTCTGGCGAGCTCTCGATCAGACGCAGCAGCGCCCGGTCACGGTCGAATGTGGACGTGAAGAACAGCAGCTGACGCGTGTCGAACGGGAACAGGAACGGACTGCCGACACGAGCGGAGGAGATGGTCAGCGATCGGCGCGGCGCGGAACGGTGGCAAAGGGCAGATGAATAATGATGACACCAGTGATGAGATAGCAAATAAAGCACGTCACCAGAGAAAATGAAGATCAGGAGGTACAGGCATGAGAACATTGATAACCTACTCACCACATCTAAGGGGCTACAGAGCAGGGAGGAAAACGACCACTAGCCTAACATCATACTAACCCAGGAGAAACCAACCCAGCTCTCCCCACCGGTAACTTTTCTCGCCTCCCATCCGTCCCTCTCCCCACTCCCATCGCTCTCACCAGGCCAGACCGATCTGCTGCAGCCACTGCGGCGTATTGCCCGTCATAACGATCACAGGGTCCTGCAGTTGCCGGTTCGCCTTCGCCGACACCTTGCTGTTGATGAACTCCTGTTGGACCAGACACCCCACAGTCAGAGTGTGTAAGCGGGGAGAGGTTCGTAACCAGCGGCCGCGCGCCAGCGGGCGATCCGTCCAGCGGCCGGCGGCCATTTCAGTTGATCCACTCGGGCTTACCGAGTCCGTTACGGTCGACGGGGGGCCATCACAGACTGAGACCGGATGATTTGTGGCCGACAGCTCCAAACTGGTCACGGAGCTACACAGCGTATACTCGCGCAGACTTCCAATCTCCAATGGGAAACCACCACGACCCAAACCATCCCACACTGTCCACAGGTCAGTGAACCCTCCCCTCCCCCCCCCCATACGCTCCATGTGTCAGTGACCCCCCCCCCCCCACACACACACACACTCCTCGCGTTCACTCACCGATTGAGCGATGAGCGGTGCCGAGTTGCTCATCTGATAGAGGCTCCCGTAGTGTCTGCTGAGCGCATGCAGAAGCCGCAGCAGGTGCAGCGTCTCCAGACACGGGTCCGAGACTGTTACATGCTCCGGCAGCCGCGCCGTCAGGTAGGGCAGTAGGGGACAGGCCGGCTCGGGCGCTACACCCTCCGTCCACAGCTCGTCGCGCCGCTTCCCGCCGTGTTTACTGGCGCCGCTCTTGCTGCCCTTTTTGGCGTGCGAGCCGCCGCCGCGGGCCGCCGACTGCGAGCTCTCCTCCGGCGCCGGACTGCAATGGGAAAATGGGGAGGTTAAAACGGGGAGACGGGGAGTCAGAACGGGACAGACGGGACGTTAGAGCGGGAAGACGCAAAGGTCAGAAAGGGGAGACGGGGAGGTAGGATGGATATTGGGAGTCAGGACGGAGAAACGAGGTCAGAACGGGGAGGTTAGGACGGGCAGACAGGCTTGCTAGAGCGGGGCAAAACGGGCAGATTAGAGCGAGAACGCAAGCAAGGATGACCGCTCCACGAAATGAATATTTTCACACTCACTCTTACTTACTCACACTCACTCACTCACTCTTACTAAAGACCATTCTTGAAAGAACTGTCACTCAAAATACACAACCATGTCAATGTACAATACCAACAGCGCTTGGATCGAGCGATAGGCATTCAGCGCAAATTCATTGGTGAACATCACTTCGCTCATTTATCTGGCTGTCTTATCATAGCACGAAGTGCGAGTTAAAACATACAGTGATACCACGCTGAAGATTGAGCTCACTTTACTGCCCAATTAATCACCTGCTGTGGGGATAGTCATTTCGTGTATTCCGTGCACTTCACTGCAGACCATTTTGGAACTGCTAGCTATCTCTTATTGCACAGACTGCGCCCGAGCCATCACTCCTTCCGGCAGAGTCCGAGCGCACCATCACTCATTCGGCAGAGTTTGACCGAGTAATCACTCATTCCACCCAGAGCCGGCCGACGACCCACCAGCCGCCGCCAGGGACTAGCCTGCAGAGCGGTATATCATATCAGTCCTACCCAGTGCCTACATATACTCGCTGCAGCGACGTCATTTATTTCTCAGCCCCGGACTTTTCCTCCGCCAACGCCGAGCGAGGAAATCCGTAAAAAACGCCGCCGGTCGCAATTACTATCTATTTCGGTCTACCATATGGTATCTAACGTTTCAACGTGGTGCACCTTTTTAATGACACCGAGCCGGATGTACAGTTGCTCGGCGACGCAGCTCAATAGCCCCCTGAAACCTCCCGAACCAACCCCTCTCTCCCACACCTCTCGCTCTTCCCTATGTACGCACAAAGGACACTCAGGAACACCAAAGCCGCGTAAGGCGCCACCAGGCTCAGCCGGGCGCCGGTCGTACAATGCACCATTCGTAGCGCCGTGTATCACCGATCCCGTGCCGGTCAGGTCACGGTCATCCATACTCCGCACAGGGTCCGGCCGAGCTCCAATGACGCGCGCGTCCGGTCTTAACCTTCGCCCCAGTGGGGGGGGGGGGGGCATATGTTACCACCCTGTCGCGTTTTTTGCGTGTGAATGAAAAGCCGCGGCGCGTAGCGCCGCGCCGCTTGGGGTAGCTTTTGGTACATCAATTTTGGACAATGTGTGAAATTTTTGACCCCAGGTCATGTCAGGTCAGGTCACCAGGTCAAGTTAACTGACCAAGCCTAAAAAAAGTTTGCAATCATGTCCAGCCTGCAGTGTTTGTCAGAAAGGTTTTAAACTTGGTGGATTGCATGCTGTTATGGGCGCCTACAATTTGTATATCTCGGATTTTTTATATCTGTGACCTAAGGTCAGGTCAGTGGCGTGACCTTTCCATTACAAGTCAATGGAGAAAAATGAAAATGCCTCTAGATCCGTGTGTACGCATCGGAATAGTCCAAATATTTCAGAATCACAGTGATTTAGTCCACTGGTGGTGACCAAGGTGTCATTTTTGCTGATAGCCTCTAGAAAGGTCATCCGAGGTCATTTGAGGCTACAAACAGTTTTTTGCCAATAACTCGCGATTGAAAAGAGATAGAACGCTGGGGATGGTCTCATTGTGTTTGTCTTGTTGAGACGCATCGACTGATATGCAACATGACCTTTTCCGGTAAGGTCATGACCTTGACCTGAGGTCAAATTTTCAAGTTGACCTTTCAAGGTCAAATTATAGTTCATTCGACGCGTCTCGGCGAGGGGAACACGATTCTGGCCATAGAAATGTCGTGGCTTTTCGTAGTCGAAAGTAATTGTCGAAAAACACTTTTCGTAAAAACAGCTATTTTTGGAGTTTTTGCCCTCTGGAGGCTAAACCGTTGACCTGAGGTCAATATTGATAATGACCTTTTCAAAAGAAGAGTTCAAAAGCTATCGTTTGCTCTTCCATGCGTTTTTCTAGCTGCCATAGTTCCTGAGATAGCGGCATGTTTTCTGAAAAATATTATGACAATTGGCAAATTTTGACCTTTGATGACCTCTGGTAACCCCAATATTGCTCTAAGGTGAAAAATGACCGAAATACTTTCAAACGTACGCATTGCGAGCTATCGACTGCTTTTTACCGCGTCTTTCTAGCCCTCTTAGTTTTTGAGTTAGAGGTGGGTGGTAACATATGCCCCCCTCACTAGGGCGAAGTTGGCTGAGACCGCCACTGGGGCGCGGGTTAATGGGCACCAGTCTGTGCCTGTAATGGACCATTTGCCGGTATCGCTACTTTGCTCTGGTATAGATACTCGACTTCTGACCTTTTGACATTGCAACCGACTGCAATATCTCGTCTCCTTTGCCAAGCGTACCGAGGTCGGGATATTTGCCCTAGAACACTACACTATCAATAACCAAATTTATCTTTGCATGTAAGGCAGGCTCTGTCAACAGCTGAGCTTTGCTATATAATTAATTACTTGTCACAGTTCCGACTCCTGAAGCAGCAGATCGGCCGATGCTGCCTATGTGTGCACCACGACTTGTGGAGACTAGTGGACTACTGATTAGTAGACTGACTAGTGGAGAGTCATCACAGGGACCATAACAAGTAAGCAAAAGCAAACCCAAGCTTCAAACCACACCACCGCTCACCGGTAGTAGATGGTGTGCGTTCGCTGGAAGAGGTGCGTCGAGCCGACCGTCAGCTCGGAGTCGGAGTCAGTCGTGTCCTGGCTGAACTGCTGGATCGCCTGGAACACGGTCATGTTGTACGGCAGCACGTGGTCGTTGATGACGAACTGCAGCTTGTGGTTGTTGCCCTGGCTGATGCTCACTGCCGCCTGCCGAAAAAGGAGAGCACGGGTCAGCAATAGCATAGAACCGATAGAGCACTGGTCAGCATAGAACAGACAGAGCGCGGGTCAGTATAGAACCGACAGATGAACATGTCAGTATCGAACCGAAAAGAGAGCACTGCAGGTAAGCGCAGAACTGACGCACAGAACTTACACAAGTTAGCGTCCGACACACATAGGTTAGCGTCGAACTGCGATGAAACAAAAGCACATTAATTACGCACACAGCCGGTGAACATATTTGGTTAGCCATGCTGCGTTAGCGGGAGCGGTGGTATAAGCCTCCTTGTTGTTAATAACTGTAAGATTGATGTTTGGCGTTTAACCCTCGAGAAATGAGCTGCTTGCTTGCTGTTTACGCAGGGTAATCGTAACGAGCTGCTCCAAATGAGAACATTAAAGAGTTCTCAGAACGAGGGTAATTATCGGGTTCTACCGCGTCAGGCGGGAATAATTACCTAGTTCACAATCCTAGCTGAATTATCGAACTCGCAGTCTAAAATGATTCGTGCAGACATTAGAACGTAAGCTATATAGGGGATAAGATCAGTTAATGGCCAGTTATCTGTTGCGTCTATTAACCGTTCCGGAATAAAATACCACACACAGTCAGTGGCTGCAACACGGAATTAGTTTGTGGCGCCGACCGCCCATCCTCGTTTGACAATCAATAGGCCAACCGTCCATCGGTCTCTGAGTCGCGGTCCACCACAAACGGCGGTGGTGTATATAACGAAATAAAACCGCCGGCGGCCAGTGGCCCGGCGGCGGCTGATGAAGACGGATTGGACACGCGAGAGAGGCTCATCGCACACACCCGCTCACCCGGACTCCCCGTGACAGCAGCCCGCTCCATCCCTACACAGCAACCACCCACTAGAGCCCACCCGGACTTACAATAACAGTTACCACGTCAGTCACGCCCATCAAGACTTCTAACCTACCTCGCCACACCTCTCCAACTACAAGAAAACCCTCTCACCCAGCTGTCCCTATCCCTCTCCCCCTTCCTCAGTTCCCCGTCACGCACCAGCGTATCGTCGATGTCGTCGTCCGAGTCGCCGTCGTCGGAGCCGTCGTCGTCATCGTCGCGGATCCGGCCGTAGCCTCGGATCACCAGGTAGCGCTCAATGGCCTGTACGAGTGCCAGCGGGTCGATCTTGACGGGCCCGCCGCGCCACTGACGCAGACTTGTGCAGTCCGGCTGACGCTGTAGATTACACTGAAACGGTGGGAACGCGCGTTAGAAAAGGCTATACCTGCTGAAAACAAAGTCTAGTGCAGGTTATACTGAAACGAGTTGGGAAAACACAATGGGTCACGCGGCACGACACGGGCTGGTCTTTAGCCGTCGTTCCATGTGTGCCAAACAGGTCGCCCGTCGCGTCTGTCAAAAATTTTCGTGGTTTACCTGGCGCGAGCCATTTAGATCATCGCGTATGAATGACCAGCCGGGCGATACTATACTAATTGTATTGGCAATGCTGACGTCCTATGCCGCTACATTGCGTACTTAGTCCCCATAAGCTAGCGGATTCCCGGCGCTCTGGATCAGCCTGACAAGGTAACTGCGACTCATAGAAGCAAGACCCGAGAGGCCGGCGCTAGAACTGCTGAAGTCACGGCACCCTACCCACTAAAAGCTGAACGACTTTTCATCAATAAGAGGCACAACGGGTACCAGTTTGTAGTGTGTGCACGTTATACCTTCTCCTACACGTCACCCTGTGTTCTATCCCTTCTCCCTGACGTCCCCCTGTGTTCACCCTGTCTTCTACGTTCTGTGTTCTGACACTCTGATCCTATAAATCCCTCCCTCCCGAAAAGTCCCACGGTTCATCTCACGAATCTATCGACCCACCTTGAGCTGGTTCTGGTTGAAATACTTGAGCGCGCTCTGGCCGGACGGGCCGCCGGCCGTCTCTGACACATCGTGCACCTTCACAACCAGCTGCTCCACCTGAGTGACGCAGGCGTTCAGCTTGGCCACCAGCGCCTGCAGCGGCGCCGTCAGCTCGGAGGTGGCCAGGAACGGCTCCACCAGCTCCTCGGGCGCGCGCGGACAGCCGGCCAGCACGTGCAGGAACAGGCGCAGGCGGCGCTCGCGCTCAGCGCCCTCGCCGTCTGTCAGGAAGGCGGTGAGCTGCTGCACCAGGCCGCTCTGCAGCACCTCGAACGGAGAGATATCCGAGTGGCGGAGCACGGCGCCGATCTCGGCCAGCGCCGACTCGGCAGAGGCCGCCGGCGGCTGTCGGAGTCGGCTCAGCGCGCCGCCGAGACGAGACATGAGCGCCGTGTGACCGGACGTGTCGCCCGAGAAGTGGCGCGCGATAAACTGCTGGGCGCGCTCGCGGATCCAGCCGCGCACGCGCTCCTTGCTGCCCGAAAGACTGGGGCTGCTCGAGGCACGGTTCAGTAGGCCGTCCTGGGAGAGCGGAGGGAGGGGGTAGTGAGAGGGCTGTGGCAGAGGCTGGGCCAGTCAACCACGAAGGAAATGTAGGGGGTTATGGCCAAAAAAGACCACAAACATTGTGCTTTCTGTCCATACACACTGTAAATCTTTGCAAAGTGTAAAATGTTGCACAATGTGTGTACGTCCATAGTCATACACACAAAGGTGACTACCTACCAATGCATTAGAGCCCAATATGCTACACCCAAATGGTCCCATCGGCAAAGCATAGCAATGAAACGATTATTCTGGATTTAGCAGAGCCTCGCTATTGGATTCCGCGAATCACCGCAACAGCAGCATCGGCCTAAACACCAAACCACTAACATCGGCTCCACACCATTCCTCCATCAAACCTCCGTCTATCCGTCCCATTACTGCTCACCTTGTTGAGTCCCCGGTCGCCGAGAGGTGAGTTGGACACGCTGCGTCCCCAGCGGGCCGGGTTCAGACTGGCCAGGAACGACGAGGTCTGGAAGCGGCTGCCGCCCGCGCAGCCGGCGGCCGCCTTACCGCGCGCGGCCGAGCCGCCGGCGGCACCGGCCGAGCTGCCGGCCACACTGCCGCGACTGGTGCCCGCAGCTGGAACGGTGGACAGAGTAAGGGGGAGAGTCAGACAGTGTCAGACCGGGAGGATAGAGAGCAGTCAGGGAAGCACCTGAAGAAGATATAGTGCCGGGGTGCTTTAACCCGCGCCCCGCTAGGGGGGGGGGGCAGAATCTGCCCCCCCCTCCCGTTTTTCGCCAATAACTTCTAAACGCGTTACGCCAGCGACGTCAAACTTTCAGTACCTTATCATACATCAATTTGACACGTTCCCTGAAAATTTGAGCGAAATCCGTCGGAAAATTTTTGAGAAATTGACGTTTTAGTGACGTCATGTTCGCCATTTTCGCCTCAAAAACGGCAAAATTTCAAACGCCGCTAACACCTTCATTTTTAAAGGAATCAAGACGTAACAAAAAAGGTTATACGTGATTCTACTTTGTCTATCAAATGGCTATCTCGGTTTTTTGAAAATTTTGGATTTTGGCCAAAATTTTTAAAAAAAACTGACTATTTTGGGAAAATATTTATAAATTCCAAAATTTTGAGTTTATCGAAAAAAACCGGAATATATGTCAAAGAAGTGGTCTATGTGCACCTACATACCAATTTTTTGAAGAATCGGTTTAAAAATGTGGGAGTTATTCGAAATTTTATGACGTCACGACACACAAAAAATTTGAAAAATGATTTTTTTTTGAAGTTCTAGACCTCGTACGGAAACAAAAATAGCACCATTCGATTCGCCGTGAAAAATGCATCGAATAGACACCTTTTTAGGCCTTAACAACCAACTTCAAAATTTGACCTCACTTGACCTGACCTTGACCTGACCTCGACCTGAAATTCATCCAGAGGTGGTCCATATCACTTATTGAGTGTGCCTATTGAATTCCATGAGTAAAATGACCCATAAAACATGTGTCGCACATGCCCTTTTCTATATTTTGTTTTGGTGACCTGACCTGACCTGACCATGACCTTGACCTTTGAATGACATTGTGTGCAACGAATATTGTCTTGGTAGTCTAAGAACACGTTTTGGGCAATCAGTCTCAGTCCATTCTTCGGCAACTACGGTGCAAGGCCGATACTGTAGAAACTTGTATTTTGTACCCTTGACCTGACCTTGACCTGAACTCTGACCTACTTAAGCAAAAAAAATTGGGCTCTTAAGATCCGCCTTGTTGAGAGCTTTCGATTGCCGTTTTCCCCGTCTTTCTACGACCATCGGTTCGGAAGTTAGACAGGGGGGGGGGCAGAATCTGCCCCCCCCCCCCCCAGCAGGGCGCGTATGGCTGAATAGCCCAGCGGGGCGCGGGTTAAAGGGACAGTATCATCGAAAAAAAAATCAATGTATGGAGCTGATTTTTTTTACTAGCATTTCTTATTTTTCTGAATCAGAAAAACATAGTTTGAGGACCGAACTTGGTGAAATATATTGCAACCACATTTCATTTTCATGATTCATTTTCATGAGCGAACCACCACTATACAAGCATGACCGCCAGTTTGGAATCATGCAAAATTACTACAGAACTGGCGCAGATAATACATTATTGACGCTACGCTTACGCGGTCGTTCTTCTGATTGAGTTGTCCTTAGGGAGAGGTAGTCTTAGGTATTGCCTATAAAAATATCACGTGACAATTGGAGGGAGTGACAATTGGACGTGACAATTGACAATGGGATAAAATATCACGTGACAATCACGTGATAAACGCCATACATTGGAGGGAGATTGTGATTCAAGCTGGAGGAATTCCTTTGATGAGCCGCTAGAATCCGAGGGAAACAGCGGAAATTGCCTACGACTATTTAATGAATTTAACGGTGATGAATAAGTGCGAAAAACGTTTTGGCTTTATAAAATTTGATGAAATGACCAGGGTAAAAGTTTTATTACTGGCGGTCAATTCAAAACGGCGCAAACATTTAAACAGTGAAGATAGTGAAGCACGATTTAAAGTGTAGTACACCTTTCGTACTTTGAGCGGCGATAGCGGGATAACGGTGTGGAGCTTCGAGGATCGGTCTTCAGTTCCCGGACCAGAAAGGTGGGGCCTATGCAATGTCAAATTTCATCAAAATGGTGGTACTGTCCCTTTAAATCGAAGATTCCAAATATCCAGCGTAACGTGAAAAATCACACGAAGCTGAGCAGCTGAATACATGGCTGTCTTCCAAGTTCCAATTACTAGCAGGTGTGGCGCCTCCTCCACCGGAAGCAAGCTGTCCAATTCATTCAATCCAAACTGTCCCACAAGTCCAAAATTCACAGAGTACACGGAAACTCAGCGCAGGCGTACCTAAAATGTTCCCGACATACTAGGGTTGACTATTAAGTAATGGAAGTGCCTTAAGCAATTAAACGTTTTTGCACGTGCACATGTTTTCTTGGTGTCAGTTCATGCGCCGATGTTTTTTCTATCCAATGGTGAAGACCACATGTTCTTAGCTACTTTTTGCTCCAAGCTATCGTCGTTTTCCCAAGAGACCACCCAAACCTGCGGCGCACCACGAAAAAGGAGTCTGGCAATGGCCAAAATCGCGCGCCAAGCGCCAGCGCGAGGTCATCAGAGCTTATTGGCTTATTGTTATGGCTACACAATGGACAATTTCTATATTTTCATCAAAACAATACACATTGGCACGATAAATGACAGCATACACTACTCCACATAATCGCCTTCAAGCATCACACACCATTCCAGCCTCGTCTTGACCCACTCCTGGAACGCCGCCAGAAGGCCGATCGGCGCTTTCTTTCTCAAACCGATGAAACCACCGACTTATCGTCTGTGGGGAGGCTGTGTCGCTCCATGCACTTAGAAAATAAATTTTCTGATCTTGGTAGGCCTTTTCCCTACAACAAACTGAGCTCTAATGACCTTGCACTCGGCGCTGGCGCGCAGCTTTGGCCATTGCCAGGTGGTGCGCCACAGGTTCGGGTGGTCTCTTGGGAAAACGACGATGGCTTATAGCAAAAAGTAGCTAGGGACATGTGGTCTTCACTATTGGATAGAAAAAAGATCGGCGCATGAAATGACACCTAAATAATGTGTGCACGTGCAAACCCGTTTAATTGCTTAACCCGCGCCCTGCTGGGGGGGGGGTGTTTGAACACCCCCCCTTGTGGTTTTTCGCGAATATCTCAAAAACGGCGGCGCGGAGCGCCGCCGTTTTTGGTACACCTTATCATACATCAATTCTACACATGTTGTGAAAATTTCAGACCAAGGTCATTCAAGGTCAGGTCACCAGGTCACTTGAAGTGACCTCACCTCATAAAAACTTTCAATGTCTGTCATAGCTACACCGAGTGACCGATCGCTTTGAAACTTTCAGCGATTGCTAATAGCAATAGCATGTACAAAATGTATATCTCAGAATTTTGATATCGATGACCTAAGGTCAGGTCAATTTTGCGACCTCCCCATTATAAGTCAATGGGAGAAAATTGAAATGCGCCTCTTTTGGATGAAAGACATTATAAACACTCCCAAACACCGAATTACATGTGGTTTAGACACACTGAACTTGAAAATGGTGTCCGTGACCCTTGTTTATGCCCTGAGGTCATCTTAGGTCACGAATGGTATCTAACAGTTTTTCGCAAATAACTTTTGATAGAGGCATGCTAGAGCGATGAAAACACCTTAGATGTGTTCAGCTCGACGATACGGATCGACTGATATGCA
Source organism: Amphibalanus amphitrite (assembly GCF_019059575.1). Taxonomy (NCBI): domain Eukaryota; kingdom Metazoa; phylum Arthropoda; class Thecostraca; order Balanomorpha; family Balanidae; genus Amphibalanus; species Amphibalanus amphitrite. Next base: position 152,864 of record NW_024882484.1, on the reverse strand, counting down.
ACATGACCCTTTCCGGTCAGGTCATGACCTTGACCTGAGGTCAAATTTTCAAGTTGACCTTTCAAGGTCAAGTTATAGTTCATTCGATGCGTCTTGACGAGAGGAACACGATGCCGGTAAAAGTAAGCTCGTACAAGGCTTGGGTCAAAAGTTATTGCAGAAAAACTGTTTTCGAAAAAATCGGCTATTTTTGCAGTTTTTGCCCCCTGCAGGCAAAACCGTTGACGTTAGGTCAAATCTGAGAGAATTACTCAGAAAGGGCGTTAATAGGGCTATCGAATGCGCTTTTCCGCGGCGCTGTAGCTCTATTGGTTCCCGAGTTATGCGTTGGCTTCTTGAAAATTTTCGACATTCGACCTGGAAATCGGCGAAATTTTGCCTTCAATGACCTCTGGTGACCTGACCTTTGACCTGACCAAAAAATTGACCGAAGTGATTTCGTCATTATTTTTTACGCTCTTTCGAACGCCGCCTTCCGCGTATCGCTACGTGGCCCAGGAACCGAGTTACAAGGGGGGGTGTTCAAACACCCCCCCCCCCCAGCAGGGCGTGGAAATCCAGGACCCCCAGCAGGGCGCGGGTTAATGCACTTCCATTACTTAATAGTCAACCCTAGTACAATCGCTAGCGCTCATCTGGTTGAGCTCACCTTGCCTTCTCCAGCCCACTGAAAGTTCAACTCACACTAACAAATGTGCCGATCAGTCGCCGGTTTTGACTCCCCTTTACCCGCGCCTGTTTATACGCCCAGCATTGCGGTTCAGAGTCGGCCAACTTCGGATCAAACATTGCCTCCTGGTAGTTCGGTCACTGGCCTAACAGTTCTCAGGCCACAGTCAGTAGTTCATCCTATCTACCCCACACATTCCTCTTCGCCCCATCGTCCCAATAGTCCCATGTGACCGTGCGTGTGGGCCGGCTATCCCCTCCGCCTCCAAATCACCTCGTTTGGCATGCGCTGGCGGTCGGGGTCGATCGCCTATGGACCGGACTGACTGGCTGATTGACTGACTGCCCCGGAACGGGGGCGGGGGCGGGGGCGGGGGCGGCTCCAATCAGCGCCAGCCAATCAGTGTCGCTCGCGGCAGCTCCCCAGGATGGCAGCGGCAGCCCCCGACGGCCACCCCCACGCCAGCAGAGCTCCCAATGGCGCGGGTTCGATTTCCGAACGTCTAAACATGGCTCGGTCGGTACTGCTGCTACCCGCGGCAGAGTGCACCAGCTGACCGATTCAGGCCAACATTATAATTGGCGTATGTGGGTGGGAAAGAGCTGCTTTCAGTTCAGAGCATCAATTGAATGGTAAGAGTGTGCTGGCATCTCATTCATACTTGATTGGCCCACGTCCTACGATCAAATGCGTTAATAGCTGATGTCTAATTAAAACAATATCCCCGTTACCAATCCCACTTATCCAAACCCCAACTGGGATTGATCTTCTCAAAGCTCTGCTCCTCCAAGCTGTGAAAACCTTGAGCTCACAGCTCCACTCTAGCCACGCAATAACACCTGCACCGTTCGACCTTCCAACCTTCCGACCGACCGACGGCCTCCTTGGCAACCAGTATCGACTGAATCGGCAGCCTTCTGCTGCGGCGTAGGACGGCCGCGATGTATAACACATGATGGCGCCGCACAGAACGCTCGGCGAAATGCCACGTGGCTCCCCGTTGCCATGCCACACGTGGCTATTGGTGTGTTGTGCGACTTGAAGACTAAGAGAATAGCAAACACCGCAGCGCAGCAGCTGGTCCCCTATGCTTTCAGGAAAAGCTCCTGACCAGTCACTCTTGACATGAAATGTTGAAGTGCTAAAAACCCATCGCAGTTAATACGAAAGCGTGACTTAATTCGGATAAATTTCACCTATAACTAACCCCCATAACTAACCCCCACTGTACTTTCTCGATAAGCAGGGACCAGCCCATTGGCTGCTTGACACATGCTACTACACACAAAATTTCAGATCAAACAAAAATGCAATGGCATCTCGCGCGCATGACCTCGTCATCGACGGCCGAGTGGCTCGGTCTTTCATTATCTTCCGGCTCGACACACAATGGGAACTAAGTGCGATCGAGAAAAAAAAATGGAGAAGCCGGGAACTTTGTCAGCACACACAGAAACAAACTCTGACCGAACACTGACAGCGCAGCACGAAGCAGTTGCGACGGGGGCGAGCACAAGTTAGACGCAGAGTTTCGACGCGTCAACTTCAGTGAGGTGTTGACGAAATAACAGGTCTCACAGGAGTTGGAAAAGACATTGAAAGTCATCAAGGCGTCACTGAGGACGGGGAAAAACAGTGGTGAAAAAAGCAAATACACTAAACACAAACAGAACTGGCAGGGTGAACCTGGAAAGCTGGACCACAAACTCACCAACACACACGCACACAGAAGGAGAATACCGACGACTCGGAGGGCTTACAACCGACCGTCATGCATGCGTAATACGTATGCATATCCAAGCCTACCCACTCATACACAGGCAAAAAGCATTCTGCCGCCTATCCTTCACCCACCACTCAACTGAAAACAGGCAAAAAAAGCAGTCACAAAAACTGACCCCCCATTAACGCCGGCGGCCTAACCTCTCTGGCCTAACGGCGGCCTAACTAACCTCTGGAGAGCGACTCCATAGCAGAGCTGGCCATACTCGGTGAGGCCGACTGTGACGCCTCCTCCTGCCGCGACTTGCGTGACGCGTTTCCGGGCCGCTTCGAGGTCCGCTTACGCTTCAGCACGTCGCTGAGGCTGCTGACGGGGGCAGGGAGAGCGGATGTCAGTACTCAGTGGTGAGTGGCGCGGTAGGGTATGTGGATCACTCCGAGCTTTTAAACAAGTGAGATGAGGGCTAGATCTGCTAGATGAGAGCATAAAGTCTGCTAGATGAGAGCATGAGGTAAAATGCGTATCTTTCTGCTGTGGAGGAAAATCAACCAGACAGGTTGTTGACGTCAAACTGAGTGAGGACTAGTGGATGGGACGCTTTTGAAGACGATCTAAGCCATTCACTGAAGTGATGTCTAATGCTCACAGCATCCGCGGGAAAGTCCCGTACGGAACGCGTCCCACGCACCTCTCAAAGAAGACAATTGAAAATAGTCCTGCTCGAGCCGTGGGGGACCCCTGGTGCCTGAATATAACCAGAATCAGCATACAGCTGAGGTTCAGACCACCCCATCCCAGCAGCTACAGCCGCCAGCGGCGCTGACAGGCTCTGACGCAGTTAGCGAGCGGCGCGCAGCTACGTCACAGCTGTCATCGAGGAGCGCCGGCTGCCGGCGACAGCACGCAGCAATATCACCGGCGGGCGCGCCTCATACCGCCCCAGTCTACCGCCGGCGAGCAGTCACCCGCCCCTGACTCTCCGACAATTAGGGCCGGACTGTTTGTTCGTCCCGCCCGCGGCGTGTTGACTAATGGTGTTAACCCAGATCCACCGAACCCCGGCGCTCTCACAGCGGCGCTGGAATTACTGAGCCAGATTCGATGATGCACTCTGAGCAGCTCTGCAGTCACAGGCTGTTTATAGACAGCCCAGATACATCGACCCATATATGAATGAGAGCAGGGTCTCAAGGTGTCGCCCAGAATACCCAAACTATGGTAATTCGTACCCCGTCGAAAGGCTGAGTTGCAGTCCTGAAACAGTACTAGCGCACTCTAACACTGGTTCCCCTGGAGTTAATATCTTGGGTCCCTTTCGAAGCACTGGTTATTCCCGTTCCCTTATGCACTCACAGGTTGGTCCCCTCGTCACCGGCCGCGGACCCGGCGGCCGGCGGCGGCGGCGTCTCCAGGTAGGCGGGCAGGGAGGCGCTGCTGGGTCCGGCGGCACACAGCTCCGTGCCGCCGCCGCTGCCGCCGCTGCTGCCCACCGCGCCGGCCGCGCCGCCGGCCACGGGGGACGGTGCGGGCGCCGTGGGATCGGCAGCCAGCTGGTTGATCTGGTACACCACACCTGGATGGGGCAAGAGAGAGGCGTCACGTTAGTTGCTGATCACAAGAATGATTCCTACTGAGGCTTGAACACCACACTTGGGTAATGGGTAGACCGTGCAGAGGTTTGGGTGTCAAATCATAGGGATCACTACTCAATGTTCATACTGAAAACTGGAGGAAACAGTCGGATACATATTTTACTCGCCAATGACGATTAAAATGGATCCAATTCCCCAAAAATTAGCGAAAAACACGGCCAAAGCGGTTTGCCAACTATTTGTAGCTGAACCAAAATCTCGCTACTCAGTTCCTCAAACCCCTAAGCGGTAGCCACCTCGCCTCGCGCTGTCTGTACCTTCTCGTCTGAAATGGACGCTGCACTGCTCGGGCAGTTTCTGGATGAGCACCTCTGCCAGCTGGAGAGCGGCCACGACGATCTTCAGGTCTCCGGAGGAGAGCATACCGGTGAGGTGGGAGGACACCTCCTGAATGCCCACCAGGTCCTGAGAGGGACAATGTCAGGGTGGTTAGACTGTGGCCGAGGAGGCGACGAGGAAACTACAAGAACAGTTATAGTTATATATAGGGAAAGAAAATAAAGCACAAATAAAAAAATGCCTCGTAAGTTTGATGCCGAACGCGTTCAGATTGTTACCGAGCGAGAAACAAAATGCGTTTAAAGCTGGATGCCGAACGCGTTCGGACTGTTACCGAGTGAAAAAAAAAAACACCGGACAAAGGCCTGAGCAAGGACGAGACTGGTACCGGGAAACTACCTAAACGAAAAATAAAACAAAGCAGACATAATGCCTACATAATAAATAAACACATAGTTTCTCAGGCAGGGAGACCAACCAGGATGGTCGCGAGTAGTAATAATGATGATCGTGGCGATGGTCGTTGGGAGTCCGGATCCACGCCGACGAGGTCACGTGATTGTGGGAATCGCCGGGCAGGAAATTATTCACGGCGGGATATTACGGAAAACGAGCGCTCCGACTCAAAGGTCCCCGGCTTAATGGTCCAGCAGTGGCATGGCACCGGGGCGACCGACCCGCTATCGTTTCTCGGTAGTGATAAATACCCTACGTAACATTCGAAAAGTGAAACAATACAAGCTCCAACCCATCAGCAGTCTGGAACTATAAAATTAAACAATTCGACAGAATTATCAGTATTTTTTTCAAGCGAAAGATGCCAATCACCCCGTCCTTCTCCCAAACGTCCGCCCGTCTCTTCCGGCCGCCATCACCCACCTTCAGCATATCAGGGCTGGCGAAGTAGACCATCCTCAGGATGGCGCGCAGACACATATGACGCACAGCCGGGCCGGCGCACGAGCTGTACACCTTGTAGAGGATCGAGAACAGGGTGCCCACCAGGCCGGCGAACAGCGGTCGGTTGCCCTGCAGCGCGGTGAGCCGTGGGTCGGCGCCGGGCGGGGGCGCCGGAGCGGGGGTGCCCGGGGCGCCGGCGCCCGCCGCCGGACCCGTCACTGTGCGCCGCTGGATCGGCCGCGACGTGCCCGTGCCCTCGTTGATCTGGCGCATCGTGTTGAAGTCGATGGTGTAGTGGCGACCCATGAAGTCCAGCTGCACCTCGTCGTCGCCGGCCTGGTTCGCCGTCTGGGGAAGGGGGAGAAGTTAGCAACGGTGGGTAGCAGAGGTTTGGAGGTGGTTCGACGTCTGGGGCTGAGCTGGTAACAGCAAGTGTCGCAAGGTCAGAGGAGGCTGGCTCGCTGTCTGGACATTACAGCAACAGTCGGGAGGTCGCTGCGATATTTTGTGAGATGAAAACGAATTACATTTGCCACGGCTCTGAATTTTTCGACGCCACCAGTCATTCAATCAATCAATGTGAGCCATTCGACCGTGATCGCTCGAATGGCAGACACAAATTGACATGATCCGACGCCGAAATCGAAAGCTCATTTGAAAAATGAGGCGTCAACGGCAATAAACGAGTTCATATTCACAACGCCATAAAAACTAGAACGATCTACATCGCAACACTGAGCCACGTGGCAACGAGAAAATAAGTAAAGCAATATATGCACAAGTTGTGGATATATTCGTTTCAGTTGTGGGCCATAACTCAAAATAACAACTAGCGCCAAGCGCATCTCAACTCCGCGGGTTATCCAACGTCCCGAGACAAATAATACACCCGCCGGGTAAAACTCACACCCTCAGCGCGACTTACCTCGACCGTGAAGCTGTCGGCGTGTGAGTAGTTGTGCCAGTTGTTACGATCATCGCGCCACTGCCACTGCACATACTCCTGGGGAGAACAGGGGAGGGGGAGAGTCAGACAGCGGCATTACACTAGGCAGGGCAAGCTGCAAGGCGGTATCACCGAGTTCGAACAGAGCGCCCCACACCAGATACAAAGGGACACACAACCACCAGAAGGAGCAGAACGAGTTACAATCAGCAACCAGGAACACAGTATTATTGAGTCCCGGCAGAAAGTTCCAAAACTTTCACCCAGGGACATAAGCCACCAATTCATAATAAAACGTGACGAACCAATGCGACACGACACAATAACGGCAAAGTTAGCCCACCAAACACATTTAATTGGCAAAATAGCACAGCACTCTTTGTTGCCTGGTAACACCAGCACGTGTATGGAGATTACCAAGGGAATCCAAGTTATCAAAGGGACCTAAATCCCCCACAGGGTGTGTTCAGTACGGTACACTCATCACTCATCAGTCGACGCATCGGCATCAAAGGCAGACAGCTGCGGCAATGGCGATATAATTCGACCGCCAAACACCCGGGCGATTCATCAACAGCGCGTGTTCAGTAACGCGGCCGCAGCCACCTGGCGCACTGCACCTACCGCGGCGCGGCACCTAGCCGTCTGAAACAGCACCTGTTCCCGCACCTAACCACCTGCTGCTACAGCCGTGCCGCAGCAGTCTACCTGCGGCTACACCCACATAGCACCAGCGGCCTACCCGCGGCTACGACTGTTCCCATACCGTGCGGCGGCAGCGGCGAATATTTGAAGTCCGCTACAATGCGAGGAAAAGTCCAAAGTGCGTCACACGTAAAACGTTATAATGGTATTTGTTGTACTAGTAACTATGCAGAAATGACGCTTACTTTGTCTTTATGTCAGTATGTGTCATCGCCAGGGGTTGGCTGAACACCTGTCTTTGAAAAGCGGGGCTTAGGTAGTTGACAGTGTGGATTATTGGATACAATGCCTTGTGGCGATTGTACGTAAGGAGCGGCCGTGAGTAACTATAACGGGCACGCCTCACCCCTGTCTACGTTTAACCGTGGGTATACATACGCTGCCACTCTGGTCACTTACCCGCGGGTATATCCTGAAGAGCCACTGGTCCACACTGAAGAGTCCGTCCGTGGGCAGGGCGGGCAGCAGGTCTCCGACCAGACACATCAGAGCGTACAGCTCCTCCGGGTTCCGGGAGACCAGCTCCATCTGAACAGAGACAACAGATGTGACAAACAGCTGTGACAAACATACTGACACATCATGACGTATAGCTCCTCCGGGTTCCAGGATACCTGGGGCATTCCACGATAGATCGTACCACTTTTTTTCCAATTTGACACCCTCATCTCTTGGATTTTAACGATAATAGGTCTATGGGGTAATCAGGGGCTCTGAATTCTCCTGTAACAATTTCAGGCTTATCAGATGAGTAGTTTTTGAGTTGTAGTGTATAACATATTTTGGATCTTGCGTTGCAGCGCCAAGTTTGGCGGGCTGTAACTCTAAGACGGATAATCTAAATGCCATATGCTATACGGCATTGAACTTGCATTGAAACAAAGAATAATATGCATTTTTAAAATTTTGAAATATCAACTATTTTTGATATATAACACCTCGAGTTTCCTTTCAATTGCATCTTTTATACCTTTGGGACCAAATGTTTTTGAATTTTTATTTAATTAAAAACATGTTTGGATCATTATTAAGTAGTATGCAAAAAATTAGGCAGGTGTTTTTTTTTTCTATAAATGTACTTATTTTGCGTCACCGTAATGGTCTCGAATTGTGATTTCGGAAGAGAGCCTACAAATGGCGTGGTAAGGCTGCCAGGTGACATCACTGGTTACTGAAAGTTCAATTAAAGTCATTTTTGCCTCACTTTTGCATTGTTGACCTTGAGTGACGTCATTCGTACGTCACTAGGGTCATAAGAGTTTTTCGTCAATAACTCTCGATCAAATTGAGCTAGAGTGACGGGAAAGCTACCAATGGACTCGGGAAGACCTTGCGAATCGAATGATGTGCAATATGATCTCATTCACCCAGCTTCGTGGCCTGACCCGACTGTTAACCATCTCTGTGGCGGCGCTGTTTGTCCAGCGCCGCGCTGGTCGGCTTTTCCGCGGACTCGGGGCGGTCACGTGATGCCCGGGGGCTGACTGCCGGCTGGGCCGCCCAATCGGGGCGCGGAGCCAAATACACGGCATTGTGTTGACACGAGGTCAGCGACCTCACCAGAACAAACAGTATACCATTCGACGCGCCGGAGCTAGGCCAACACAAAGGTGCTAAAATCGCGTCTCTGCGACCACTTGTTGCGAAGTTATCTATCAAAAACCGGACCCGTAATTTGGGTCACTCGAAATGACCTCAGGGGTCACCAATGAACCCGAAACCTTAAAATGTGGTATCATTCGATGCATCTTGTAACGGCGCACATGCTCGTTTTTTCCGCAAGGTTCTAGCTCCATTAGAGGCGAAACGGCGAGCTGGGGTCGTACCGACCCCCGGAAACCCATTTTGTATACATTTAAATGAGGAACTTATAGAAAGAACACCTTTCTACTTTTTTGCATATCGATTTTAAATGACCTGAGGTTTATTTTGAGGAAATAAAAATGGCAAAAAATTTGGTCCCAAGGGCCATTATAAACAATCTAAAAAATACTACGAATTTTTTCAATATGTGAAGTTTTTCTTTCAAATTTTAAATATACTGTATTAATCTTTGATTCATTGTTAGTTCAAAGCTGTTTGCCGTTTGTTGCTTGCTTAGCTCGTTTTTGAGTTATAGCTCATCAAACTCACCCTTACAATATGAAGTTTAGAAAATATGTCGCAATGTAACTCAAAAAGTTTTCATCTGAGAAGTCTGATGTTTTGGCAGGTGTTTTTGGAGCCTATGATTAGGTACCCCTTGTACCAATTTTCATTCAAATCTGAGAGATGAGGGTGACGGGCCTGGTACGATCTATCGTGGAATGCCCCACCTACCAAACTTGTGCTTCCCCAATATTTGTGCTGATAAATAATAAAATCTAGCAAACAAACAACCCAGCTGCATCTGTCGTCAGAGAGAAACAGCTGCGACAAACATACAAATAAAAGACACATCAGAACGTACAGCTCCTCCAGGTTGTACGAATTCAGCTCCATTTGAGCAGAGAAACAAACAGGTCAATCACCAACGTTGTGACGACCCTGAGAACCGAGACCGACGTCGCATACATTTGTCAAAGCCGCAGGTTTTACACCCCACAAAGCCGCCGTGTATCACAGAGTTCGAGTAGCTGTGAATAACAACGAACCAGTCAAATGGTCCCCGAATCAAATGCATCTCTCCTGCACATCTGACGTCATAGAAGTATGACGTCACATCTACGTACTAAGCTGCAACACAAGGTCGAGCCGAGCCCATGACGCCATCCATTCACCCCATCAGCATCAGAGAGCATCCCGCTGCGGGTCGACCTCCTACTCTGCACAGCCTCATGGCCATTGGCCAGTCGCGGCACGGTGATGACGTCACACCCACGTCTATATGACGTCACCTACCACGGCACGCGGTGCTGCGGAGTAGCCCAGCGGGCGGGCGGGCGGGCGGCAGCTATCGATTGCCGGACTGACGTCACTGAGCCAGTGAAGCGGGACCACGGAGCGGCCGGGCGGGAGGGAGGGCGGACCGTCGGGCACGCGACATCGATTGGGACGCGCGCTGATAAATAGAGATACCACAGCCGGCTGGGCGGCCGGGTGGTGGCAGCCACGGCAAACACCGGCAGCGGGGGGACGGGTGGTGCAATAAAGGCCAAGGAGCCACCTGAAGTAGATGAAAAACATTGGAGAAACGCTGGAGAAGCAGCCACAAGTGGTTTGCAGTGCCGCCGCTGTTGTTTGTTGCTATACCGTCGCCGTCCTTGCGATTTGATCGCTGTTGCAATATCAGCGAACAAAGAAAAATGAATCAAATGCAGGGAAAACATGCGAAATACCAAGCATCCGTTTTGACCTCACACGTTTTACATACCGACACGCTCACAAAGCAAACAGTAACAGACACCGACATAAGGGCCTTCAGAGGGAAGGCTTCCATTTCCGCTAGTTTCCTGGAGCCGCCACCGACTGTCCTGGTCGGTCGAACCGCAAACATCCGCCCCCTCCCAGCCCTCCCCTCCGTCCATCTATTGACCTTCGCTTATCGCGGTGTCGACCCATCGACCGACACCGTCCACAGTGGAGCCGCCCCGTTCTGTGGACGGATTCGGACATCCACAGTCCACACAACAAACGCTTCACCCTTTGGACGGGCTTGGAGATCCACAGTCCACAGCGCTCCCGTCCGGACATCCACATTCCACAGTCCACAGTGCCACCGCCAAATCCTGTAGACGAATAAGAAGATCCACACTGCCGCCATTTACAGATTCTGTGGACGGATTCGACCGGTACCTACCGGAAACCCCGAGTCTCCGACTGAATGCCATCCTCCTCTAACGGCTAGCGAACATCAGCAAAGCACGTCCACTGATGCAACGACCGCTACGTTCCGCCACATCGTGACTGAGTTTACGGTCTCAAACACGGACGAGCAGCGTCAACCGCAGCTCGCTAGCCGCGGAAGCGCTCAGCCTGACCCGTCTGCCTACCCGGAGTCCGCCGCTCTCTAGGCCGGGTCGATTCTCATTCCGTTTTTCTGGCGCTCGAGCGGCCCCGACAGCCGGAGACTGTCGGGCTCTGGGCGGAGGCGGAGGCAATCAGGATGTGCCGCGCACGAAGGCGGGTCAGAGCGCTGACAGGTGACACCGTATCGATAGACGTGTCAGGGCAAACGGCGGACACAGGTCACTGCGCACGGGACACACTGTCAGTCGAGCAGTGGTCACAGTAGGCAGCTTGATAACACTGCTCAAAGACGTGTCAGTATAGACGCAACGAACGCAACAACCGTCTTTTTAACTTTTAAAACAACTTTTTCACAAGAGAGTCCCAGCCCTCGAAAGGTGACTGCCCGTATTTCAGACGCCGCAAGAGATGTAAACGCAGTTAGAACCAAAACTCAAGTCACTGGCTTTATGAGGAAGTCCCGTCAACATTAGCTTACGTAACGTGGATGCAGCTGACAGCCCTTTCCCATTCCCTCAATTCCAATTCGGTCCGCCATTTACTCCATCCGATGAATCCGGTCCGTTCGTCCCTTCTTCCGCCCGTCCGTCCGTCCGTCCGTCCGTCCGTCCGTCCGTCCGTCCGTCCGTCCGTCCGTCCGTCCGTCCGTCCGTCCGTCCGTCCGTCCGTCCGTCCGTCCGTCCGTTCGTCCGTCCGTCCGTGCTCGCCAGTAACGATCGCACTCCGCCCGCTGCCAGCCTGCCAGCAGTGCCACGCAGCCCGCCGGTCGCCGACTCAAAGGAGGCAATTTGTCGCCACAGTACGGCGCGATTACCAAACAGCGGGCGTTACCGGGACGTCCGCGGCGGCAACAGGGCGACACGCACTGACAGCGGCCGGCGCGACGGTACACTCAGTGCGCGCTGAGGGCCAAGGTTAGCTGTGGCCGGCGGTGGCGGAACTGCGCCGGTCGTGCTGCTTTATGTGCCCAGTCAGCAGGCCAGGTGTGGACGGCGACAGTCAAGGGCGTCACTCGCGCGAGATCGCCGATATAAAAGCACGGCGTCGAGGCTGCGGGACCATGCCGTGCAAGACTGGCGTCGAGCAGCAGTCAGCTTCAAATGCAGTTCGCAATGAACACAAATTTCACATCAAACAAACACATGTATCATAAACATGCAGCGGCACACGAAACAGCAACGATACCCGATTCTGAGAGAATCGGAAGGATGCTGACTTTGGCAGGTGCCCATCATTCACAATACCAGATGCTCGAGCATCTCAGTTCCTTGTTATCATCAGTGCCGCCCCGGTCTGTTTTCGATGAACGGCAGCTCATTCTGTCTCTACACCCGCCACCGATTCCCACGAACCGAGCGCTCCACAGCGGCCAGCCACCGGCGCACACTGGGCCGGGGGTCCGGAAAAGTGCTAGAAATTATTTGTGATTGAGTCGTTGATCTCAGTGACAAGCAAACATGCTAAAAACGAAGTGGGGCTGCTTAACCCTCGCCGGACCTATTGTCGGACCCTCCACCCCCTCGGCCGGCCGAGGGGGGAGGGTTGGTAGGACCCCTTTTTGCCGTTTCGCCCCTAATGGAGCTAGAGCCTCGCGAAAAAAAACAAGCGTGTGCGCCGTTTCAAGGCGGAACGATTGATACCCGATTTTAAGGTCCCAGGTCAACCGGTAACCTCTGAGGTGAAGTCAAAAAGCCCAAGGTAGGGTTTGGTTTTTGGCAAATAATTTCGCAGAAAATGGCCGCAGAGCAGCGATTTTGGCACCATCGTGTTCGCCTGGCTCAGGCGCGTCGAATGGTATACTTTTTGTTCGGGTGAGGTCAACTTAAGGTATTGACCTCGAGTCAAGGTCAGTTCAGAGCCCATCAGGCCACGAACTTAATCGAAGGAGGTCGTATTGCATATCATTCGATTCGGGAGGTCTTCCCGAGTCCATTGGTGGCTTTCCCGAGTCGCTGGCTCAATTTGATCATGAGTTATTGACGAGAAACTCCTATGACCGGTGTGACGTCATAAATGACGTCACGGAAGGTCAACAATGCAAAAGTAAAGCATCGGATCTTGCAAGGAGTGCACGAAATCACGATTCCGTGTGCTTGAGATAGTTTGAAATCATTCAATGCGCAAAAACAACAGTTTCCTTATTTCCCCATTCACTTTTAATGGTGAGGTCACGTGACCTCGAAGAGTAGCAGGCATTAGCAAAAATTGCGAGTAGGGCATGACAGAAAGATGATTGGTGGTTTGTATGGCATGGACATTTTTAGCGGCTCGAAATAACATTTCTCAAAAAGTCTAACTAAAGAGCAAGTTGTTGTTGATTATCACTGACTTGTGTTTAGGGGTTAATAATGACTGAATTTTTGAGTTTGGCCCAGAAATGTTGACAGCATTGTGTGCGTTGATCAATTCGGAGCTCAGGGACATATATTTTATTTAGATTATAAGCGTTTGTTTTTCACAACTTCCAGCGTTTTAAAGAGCGCCGGGCCTTCAGTAGAGCGGCGAGGTGACAATTGCCCCTACATCATGTGGTTTACTGGCGCATACCTCGAAAAGTAGCAGGGAAAAGCAGCAAAGCACCTATATGGAACAAAAGATGAGTAATCAGAGGCTAGTATAAAATGTTCATTTTTAGCCGCTCGAAATAACGTTTTTATAAAAGTCTAATTAAAAAATTGGATATGATTTTAAATTACGTCTTGCAGCTGCTTGCAAACAGCTAGCTTATCTTGCAGAAAAGCGATGCAATATGTCAGAATGATGTTGGCACAGTGAACAACAGTGCCCTGAACTAGTCTGACAGGAAATTTCGTTCAAAACGACGATTGGTCAACTAATAAATTACCACTAAAGTTCATCATTAAAATCGGTAAATGTGATGGCCTATAGAGAGTCTAAATTGTCTTGTGTTTGGTGACAACTGACGACCTCAATTTTGACCTTAGGGCAAAACTAGCATCGGAATCGTATTCTTCGATCAATTTGGGATTAAATGATACCTATTTTGTTCATATTGCGGACAGTCAGTTTGGGGGAATTTCTAGCGCTTTTTCAGGCTGCCGGCCTACAGTGCGGCGTCTCGTCCCGCTGGCGCCCACCCACTCTCCGAAAGACAATGACGTTCCAGGTTTCAGCCGTTCCTCTTGTTAGAAACTGACAATAGTAGTCGATATGAGCAGCAGTGAAGCACGGACCGTTCGTTCCGGCTTCCACCCAACGCTCCACTATTCTGTATCCCACTCCACTCCACTATTCTCAGACTCGGAAGGTTTCGGTTCTTCCTGTTCGCTAGGCTCTGTTTGACTCTCTCCCTCCTTCCCTCAAAGCTAGCCTGTCCCAGCTCAGTCCTCTCTCCATTTAGAAGCTCGGCAGTCCCCAGCCCCCGAGCTCGCCCGCTCCCTCCCTCATCCTCCCTCTCCCCACTCCCTCTCCTTCTGCCCACCTGTTCGCGGTTGCCGACCAGCAGGTAGCAGAGCGTTTCGGCGATGTTCTCCGAGAGCAGCTGGACGGCGATGTCGGGACAGTAGCTGCACAGCACGCGCAGCATCTTGGTCACCTCGCAGAACGTCGAGCTGCTGATGACGGCCGGCGTAGCCATCAGCTGCCGGAGGAGACGGAGGGTCAAATGTTAGACTGGTGAAAATTGGGTGCTGCAACAAAAGATTAAACGGAGGAGGACATGACATGCCTGGGAAAGCAAACGACTTGTTTTCACAAAAAGTAGTTGTATGGGATAGCCACCAAGCGTCCGTCGAATTCTAATTAGATGTATGTTCTACCGATCGATACCGTGACGGTGAGCACGAACAAAGACTCTTGGCAGTGTTGGTCGACTCGGTAAGGGTATTGTTGGTCAGCAAATTGGAGTAGGGATGCGATGCAGTGCTGCCAGGTGGCCCAGGGCTGAGCTCCAAGTACAGAAGTACCGGACTGCATTTAATCGATTCCCCGCAGCGACGCTGCATTTTCAATACCTCACTCGTGTTGACACGCTACCCTCCCCCTCCCCACACCGCACACGGCCGGAACACGTGCCAGCCTCATCGCCCCCCCCCCCCACCTGCCGCCAGCTGACGTGGTGGGGACAGTGAGGGGGGAGGGGGAGGGGCAAATGTCGGCAGGTGGTATTCGGTGTGAGGACAGCGGGGCTGTTATAATGGCGAACGTGCTTAGAAAAGGAGCAACCAGCCTAATGAACCTGCCTGTCTGATGGAAAAATCGCAACGAATTTATAAGTAACACAACGAAAAGCAATGCGAGTGGACATATGCGGATCGTGAATGCAAATGAATGTTGCATAAGGAAGTGAACACTTGTTTCTACGCCACTGTCGTTTATAGTTTGACGCGCAGTACACTGTCGTAAAACTGGCGCCGAGCTGTGGCGCCGCAAGTCGATAAACGTCGGCCGTCCTTTGCCAGCTACGGTGCATCCGTGATCGATACAATCGATTCGAACATAAAACGTCGCAATGACTTGGCTGGCACGACTCGAAACATTCATGCCACGGCCCAAGTTTCCCCAGCGGCGGCGACGAGCTCTGAGTTGGTCGATAGTTCGGGCCGGTCCGCAGATTGTCGGGCCTCAGGGACAGGTCATCGGTCTGACGTGACACGGGGCATCGGTCTGTCGTGATCTGACAGATATCACGACCAGTCACGTCACCGTCATACGAGTCCGTCACACACGGCCCGTCACCGTCACACGCCCCGCCATGGTCCGAGTGAACGACTCACCCAGACTCACACAGGCCCCAAGCTAGGACCTCACGCTGCTGGGTGAGCAAGCACGACATATCAGCGAGGCAGCAGTGACACTCACCGCCCCATCCATCAGCCGGGCGGGACTCTGCCGAAATTCGCACTCAGCCGTGCCGCGACGCCACGACGACGGACATTAGCATTCATCGATGACTGATGAAGCTCGCCGCCCTGCCATCTCAGAGGAACGGCTCTCGGCCGGCCTTGGGGCACATCCTGCTCGCTGGCTCGGTCGCCACTACCCCCTGAGTCATGACCTTGATACACAGGAAGCTGGCCAGGCACGTGCTTGTTCAATAACAAACCCTGGCCAGCGCGAGGAGTGGCATGGACCGCGGCCAAAACGTCCACGGCGGGCCAGGGACGGCAGATGTCTCACGAGACCAGCGACTGCGGTGTGAACCGACAAATGACAGATTCGCCAACCGGGGAAGAACCTCAGCGGTGCGTCAACCACTACGTCTCACCGGACACGATATAGCATGACACATCAACATGACACGCTTGGGTACGGCCCATAACAACTCATAACGCCGGCTGTCGTACTGTAAGCACTCCACAGCCATTTCTTCACAGCCAAGTTCCATGCCAGGCCAGCCTCCGTCAGCCGATTCGGGACAAATGCTGCAGTAACGGTTAGGTGACTGCAAGGCGGGCCAGGAAAGAGGAAAACGGTCCGCTGAGTCCACTGTGCCCGGACCTATCGGGCGGAGGGGGGGGGGGGAGGGATGGAGGAGGAGGCCCCACGTCCGGCCCGACTGTGGTGGAGGCGAGGTAGGAGCGGAGGCGAAGGTGGGTGGCCGGGCGGACCAACAATAGTGGCGGTGCAGGAACGGTTCATGGAGCGTCCGTTACATCGTCAAAACTCCCCGAGTCAGAGTCGGGCGATCAAGAGGGAGAGAGGGAGGGCGTTCAGAGGAGGGGAGATACGAGTAGCCTCGGTGAAGACTCGCCGAGAGCGTCCGCCCCAGCCAGGAGGCATTTCATGGCGCCCTGCCAACGCACACAGACACGCACTGGGCGCCGGCCTGATGGAGCGCTGTCCGTTTGTTTTGGTGCGCTACTTCCTGGTGGAAGTCCACCACCACAACTACCGCCCACCTCAGCCGAGCCCGCTCCACGCAGTTGGGACCCATAGCCCGGCACCCAGACAGCCATAGAGCTGGAATTCCACGCTGCCGAGATGGCCGACCGGCGCTGGATCAATATTTGCTTAGCGGATTCGTTAAGGAAATTGGTGTTCAACTTCACCGTCAGCAATCAGCCAACTAGTGCAGTGAGCCTTTTCTAAAACAGGCCGCTGTTGGCTGGCTAAACATTGATCCACGATCCATCAAGTCCACTGGGTAAATGTATGAGGTTCATGACCGAGTGAGCGATTTCACACAACTCAGATCGAGCAGGGACCGCTAATAAAACACCAGTGGCACAGCACGTTTAACGAAATCAATGATTTTAATGAAGTCGGACTTATGATGGCCACTACTGAGGTTGTGGTGGGTTTATCTCAGTGGGTGAGGCAAGCGTGTGTGGTGGCTTCGCTACACTTTCCGAGCGCGGGAGACCAGCCCAGGACGGTGACGGGGATTGGACGGAAGGGAGGGTGGAGGGGAGGCGTGCCGCAGCTGGCGCCCATCGATTGGAGCGGTCCGCTGGCATCGGTCCGCCGGCGGCGGCGCAGATCAGCCGGCGCCGCGAGCCGCGAGTACGACGCGCGGGCTCGGCCGGGCCGCTGTACTGCTCACATTTTGACCACGCCATACTGAACAGGGCACTCTGACTTATCTCCGTACTACACACAATTACAGCAGGAAGCCGCACTGAACATAGCACTCAGCCGGATCGCCGTACTACACGGCAGCATTCTGCGCCGTCTTCAACAGGGTTCAGCAGGGTCCCTCCACCGATAGAGTCCTGAGATCGTTAGTTCTCTGAGACCGCTGCACTGATACGGCCGAAGACCGCCCTCACAGCAGTACGCTACATTGTGCTATATCGCGGCCAGCAGGCCGATATTTCAGCCGCGCCAGATCACGACCAACCGCAGTCTCCCACCGGAGCACGCGACACTCAGAGCATTCCGTTCCCGCCGCGGCACACAACATGGCTCGACGGCCGGCCGGGCCTCCGCGCGTGTCGCGTGACGCGTCACACTGGCGTCACGCGCTGCTGGCACGCCTCCGTGACGTGCTGAAAGTCACGCCGTGCGCGCCACGCCCCCGTCGCACCGGCAAGAACCGCTGCTGGGAGGTCGCGACGCCGGCGGCGGCGGCGGCGGCGGCGAGTAGAAAACCAAAACGGGACTACGCTTTGTGGCCCACATAATACAAGCCTCGGAGCAACACATTCGGTAAACCCGGGTCCCCAATATCTCTATGACTACAGCCCCTGACATAAAAAGTTGATTGATGGATTCGTGGATTTATGGCCGATACAATGGATGTCATAGCGGCATGATATCGGTCTGTCATTGGGGAGTTATGAGTTATGTTTGCAAGATATGAAAGAGATTCTGTTGCCGTGAAGGCGGCACAATATCTAAGCGGTTACCAGTGACCTTCATTCACAGTGTTATGTCACAGCTGTCGACAGTGACGCAGCGCCGCATATAACTTCCTAGTTACAGGGCCCAGTATCGCTACGAAAACAAGTCCATTTCGGCGATTATCTGCCGCGGTCGAGGTAATGAAATTGCCGTATTTTCGCAGCGTCGTCACATAAAACAGAGCTGGCCTTCAACCCGTCTGACATAGGACACATATCCACGCATGTTTCCTCTCCCCTCCCGTATATGTCAGACCAGATGCCCCTGACGTCACATTATGACGTCACTCACCAGGCGCTGGACGTTGGCGAGCAGGCCGTGGCGAGCGATCTCCTTCACCTTAGCTGGATCGGTCTTGAACGTGTCCACTAGACGGCTGAACGCCAGACATACACTCTCCACAGTCTTCTTGTCCTGGGGGGAGAGTAGGGGGCAGCGGTTAGGCGACATGTCCGGGTGAAGTACAATAATCCACAATCCACCAGCTAGTGTGGTCAATTTATTGGACTCGTAAGCGGTGTTCCAAATCGATATTTGGTTGAGAAACAAATAAAGATATCGCGTTGATATTTTATAGAAAATTATGACCGAAACAATGTCAGGAAGTAGCCCGTCAATGGAACTGCTGGAAATGAGAATTATATAGCAGCTGAGATAAATTAACAAACAAGTCTCACTTCATGTGAGTACTTCAAAACAGATTTGCCCTGAAATAAATCAAGCACTAATGAAAAATGAGCATGTTCAATGAAGTATGAACTGGGAATATAAATAATAAATGCTTTAAGACGGACAGGCCTTGGGGCGCACTTGGATCTGGCGCTGAGTATTATTACAGGGTGTTCCATAAGTTCCTTCTCACCTAAATTTTACTTTTAGAGGTTCTCTTATTTAAAGCCACGCTTAACTTATTTTGTAACTGAGCTATTGGGGTTGCCATGGCAACTGTGAATGTGCTCCAGGGTAACTAATACGTCTAGACAAAATATTTTTCGCTCGAGAGTTCACTTCCTGTGGAGACGGCTTACGCCGCAACATAGAGGTCTCCGATACGGGAACGTCTCGGAATTTAGTCCGCACTGGGCCATTCGCGACGGTTGAGGGTGATTGAGGCCATCCAGTCTGTAGCCAATGTCTGTCGCTAACTGGACGCACAGTCAACAAGTGACGCCGATGATTTGTCGAGAGTCAATCGCTGCAAGTTTATGGTCTTTTTTGTCAGCTTTCACGAGTGAGCCATGTGGCCAAAACTGTGTGGCGCCAAAGTGGCCGTCAAAAAGGTCTTAGCGTTAGAAAGCTGGCAAGCAGGCTTTTCAGGATGCATTACCAGCTGTCTAAGAGTATCATTTCGGGGTACCTAGCTCACGGTCACTTGGGCTTACACTTAACGGAGGACACAAAACAGTCGAAAATGTCTTAAAATGGCCAAACATGTGTTTCGTTATGCCTGAGGTTAGAAAAACTGGAGGGCCGATGACATCAATGTGGTCACCTGGACTACTTAGTCCGTGTTCGAGATAAAACACCCGTCGAAACCCCAAAACGGTCCTATATGGGCGACGGAAAAGGCCTTGGTGTCGTCCCGCTTTATTCCTATGCAAAAGGCCAGGGTCACGGTAATGTGGGGTAATATGCGTCCAGACACTGATCACGTTGCGATTGATACTCCAGAAACAGTGTTGGGACGCAGAATGCTTCTCCAAGAAGATCTAGGAGGAGTTTCAGCTTTCTAGCTTAACTCGAACCGCAAGTATGAACACATTTTTGGAGGAGAAAATGGCATCCGGGAGGTCGTAGGCCCATCTTCAAGCAAGACAGTGCATCAGTGCACAGGTCAAGCAAAGCTTAGAAGCAGTGCCAGGAGACCGTGATAGGCGTCTGTGGCAAGATCACATCCCAGGCAACACATCGGATCCAAATTTCATAAAAATGTGTTGGGAATATTGAAATCGAGGCTCGTCGAAGCGAAGCGGTGTTCCAGCATTGAGAAGCTCACGGCGCATGCCAAGTTAGTCGGGGCTAACTTCCAGCCTGCTATGCTGTCAAACATGCCAGTTGGCATGCCGCAGCATGTATTCATGTGTTTGCCTATGAAATGGGGAGCACGTTGAGGGATCATAAACATATCAAAACGCAATGCACTCTGTTTTACTTGCAAATATAAGGTGAGAACGAACTTATGGGACACCCTGTAGACACACTCCAAACGACTTTGCAGACGGAACGATATCCGCCTTTCAGCGAGAGCGGCACGCCCGAGGAATCATTAACGCCGAAACTATCATCGCCGACAGCGCACATCGGCCGCGGGGCGTATCAACGGGGCCATTACTGGTATTGCAGTGAAGCGGCTCGGCTTCCTCTAGACTCTTCAAATAGAGGTCCGCTAGCTACCCAGGCCACACGGCAGCGGTGGGTGATTTATTTATTCCAAGGTAGGACAAGAATAAGTGCCTCGCACGGGAGAACTGACGGACCCGGCACCCGTTTTACCCAAAGGTAAAGGACGTCACCGCCGAAATGGCCCGCTCCTGATACCGCCGAGTGCAGAGGCGAACCGGTATCGTTTTTACGGAAAGCTCGTCAAAGTAACGGCGCCAAGATGTTTACAGCAGCATTTCTCGGAAATGGATAAATTCTCCAGCGAGGGATCCAGCTCCGTAAAACCCATCAGTAATCTCCCTTGAAAGCAAGCAAGAGTAATAGCCAAATACCGGTGAAAACAGTAACGATGTGATAGGGAAACTTCATCTGGGACATCGAACTGGGAAAGTTAATTTATTGCGAATCTTGGCAAATCGTAAGTCAGGGTGAATCCTAAATACACCAGTCTGCAAAGCTATATTCTGGCCCAACACACCTCAGCTCAAACGCAGCCATTTTACACCACCCTAGGGAACTGAACCCCCAGCCCGCCCACTCTCCTGCCGTACGAGGAGCACTCTGCGCACAGTGGCAGTGGTGTGTGTCACACATCCTCACCTGGTGTGTGAGCCGCTCAGAGAGAATATGCAGGTTATCGCTGACCAGGTGGAACTCGTCCTGTGTCAGCGACAGACAGCAGTTGGCCGTGATGGCCAACGCCGCGCGCTGAGCCGTCAGCGAGAAAAAGTCGACGTACATCAGACAGGCAGAGATGCCGCCCTGTGGACAGAGATGGAGAAGTCAGCGGCTTCATCAGCGGCGCCACCAGTGGCAGGGTCTGCACTGACACCACCAGGAAGAGACGAAAATGGTGCAGCCGTTCCTCACATTGCCCCTACGCATAGCACCCAGCAAAAAGAGCTTATGCTTGCGGTATGAAGGCCGTGTGGATCACTGGCAAAAACAACAGGTAAGGACAACAGGTATGGGCATGGTATGGGGAATGGCTATTTAGCTAGCTAAAACGTAGGGAAGTTGGGACAAATAATGTGTGCACAGACGCAGCAGTAAGGCGAATCAAAACCGAGGCAGCTCGGCACTGGAACTAATTAACTTCAAACGGCAAAAAAAACGCACTAGGAATTGGAGAAGTTTTTAAACAGGATGTCGTTTCAAGTAATGAAATGGAGCTTCAGCTGACATACTTGGAGTTCTGAAAAAAGTTAGTCACCAGTAATGGACTGCCAGTTTCTGACACACAGAGGTCAAAATGAAAGACAGAAGCAAAATGTTAAAAAGCACGGTAGTATACACATCAGAGCACATTGGCGCACACATCTCTGCTTTCATCAGTATAACCGGCTAAATTACTGCTTTGTATGTGTCGCAGAAGCCCGATGTCGGAACCATTTGTCAGTCTATTCCGGTCCCCTTCTCTCGCCATTCGTATTCACCCCGGCTGCACTAAGGCGCTGTATCCCGCCCGTGTATCGCCGGCCAACACGCGTCACGTACATATCGACCCGTTACGATACGCATCGGTCACGCCCCAACGGGACCGAGACGCGTACCAAAACAGCAGCGTTCATCACCCGGGAGCGAGTTACCTAAGTGTGGAACTACCCAGCGCCGAGCCGGCCGGATGACGTCACACCACGGCCAGTGCCGGCGCAGCGGCAGACTGGCCGAGATCGGCATGGTCTTAACTTGGCGAAGAGGCATCGAACGCCAAACTTCTGCTGCAGCTATAAATCACATTTCATGTGTTTCTTCCATGTGTATGAGCTATTAAGTCCTTCGAATACCTAATGTGTAAGTGAGCGTACCTGCATTTAGCAGTGTGTGCTATGCTATGTGGATTGAAAACTGGGGGCACATCCGACACACTGCGCAATTGATTCCGATATTGCTTGGCTGATTCTGGTTTTGTGTCTTCGCACGAACCATTGAAAGGGAGGACGTCATTTTTAAAGGTTGTCAGGTGCACTCAAACGTTTTAATAAGCAACTACTGATTGAATTTCTGGCGAGGGGTGGTGGAATGTTCTGTTCACAAACAGGGCCTCGTCTAAGAGATTTTCACTGGGGGGGCCAGAGACTCGAGGAGCCAAACCTAGGGTACCCTCAAATTCAGTTTTCTCACCGGATTTAGGCCACTTATTTTTCATCACTGCCCTGAAAACTGATGAACTTTTTTTAACGCTAAATAAAAAGAAATATAGTAGACCATCCGACTCATGCCTCTGCACTAGCTTATAACCCCCTCACATTGCCTCACCAGACAGTAATAATGATACAAAGAATGAAACCTTAGTTTTGGACCCGCTACACCTTTTTTAAGTCGGTCATTTGTTTACGATTTCAGCCTCTCATGAATGCATTACTGTTCGTAGGAGTTCAAATTTAACGACTTATTCCCGTTTATCTAAGAACCTTGCTACCGTTATGGCTATAAGGGAGCCATCACATATTTGTATGCGCTCCTGCTCCTCTGTTCGTGCAAGGTAGAGTTAAGAACGTTGAAATCAAGGAAATCAAATATTTTCTGAGAATAATCGAGCGAAATGGACAATTGACGCCCTCGAATGACCTGAACATTGATCTTATCTTAGCAATTTATTACGACAACATCGGCTTCTAATGGGCCCCGCCGGCTTATGAGCGTCAGGTGCCGAGCTCTGATGGCCAATGCCAGCTTCTGGACCCACGTCGGCCTCTGGTAGCCCACACTAGTCTTTCCCTTCCCCAGAGACAGACCACCAGGCTGAGCTTACGATCACCCAGAATGGGAGCCTGCTTCATTACTATTAGGATCTACTCTTACCGCACACCGCGCGGTGACCGTCCAGCCAGAAGTTCGACGTCGCGTAGTGAGGACGACGATAGGTAGAAAGAAACAACAGATTGACGCCCCGAGGACAGAAACAACAGGAGAATACGTGAAAGAGAATATGCGGACATGGAGTTAGGTCGCCTGAAAACCCGAAATGTAACTATTGCTGAGCGAAAAAAGCAATGGTATCAGGTAAACAAAATAAACACGTGAAAACAGTGAGAGGTAATCGGGTATATCAATGTGCTCTGCAATGCATTGCATCCATGTTTCGTTTACGCATTTGTTTTCATGTGCACTGATGCCTTGCAGTAAAAATTCGTTTGCCTTTTCGCTTTTGCCGGCCCCCCCAGTAGTGACATTTTTACCCTGACTGGGGGGGCCAGGCCGGTGACTGCGGGGGTTTGGCCCCCCCAGTTAACATGTTAGACGAGGCCTTGTTCACAAATGAGTATCTACCTACATAGTGCCTAGCTGCATTGGCAAATAACTTGGTCGCGGTCAATTAGGCATGATTCACGATGTCCCTTATCTTTTATTAGACTTATTAAGCCCAATGTGCAACATCTGCGTCTTTTCGCGTTGCATCGGGTGGCAAATGAGAAAATCTGCCTTTTCTCCACAGCCCTCAATTCAAGAAACCGTCCTTTTCCTTATCACACCATTCCATAACATAATTTTCAAACATGGGTATCCTCCACACACAAAAAAAAACTGAAGCAGTTTCCTTCGGCTCCAATGCGCCGCTCGCCCAGGGAGACGGAAGTGTTATATTCTCGGCGGTCCAGTCTGCATTCTGCAGCACAATTAAACTTGGCGGACCCCCAGCGCACGACTGAACGATTCGTATTGTTGTGAGTGACTGTGACGACAGCAAATGAATTCACTGGTGGTTTCGGAATAATTAACAGGCGGCGCAGCCCAGTGCCTCTTACAATGAATTAGGTACAGTGGCGAATGCACTATTGCAGGGAAGAAATGGATTGAGCAGATGCCCAACCTCGCTGTATTATCAACTAAACATTAGATACGCTTTACATTTTAATCAGGCAATCATGGAAACAAACGACTTGCGAGTTGCGGCCCTTCCGCCTTACATAACTCGGCAGAATGCCCCTGAGTCGGCTAAACTACACTGCATCTCTTCAAACCCTAAGTATTTTACAATTTACCACTCAGCTATGCAACAGGCTTATAATTCACTGCTAAAGTCTCAACTCCTTTTCCCCTATCATCTTTTTGGCACCGTCAATCGCCATCTGCGCTGCCCACTGTCCAGCAAATAATCCGGCCGTCTCCAGTCCTCTGGCAGGGGCTTCCAAACTCAAGCGAACTCGCCGAATGTTCGCCATTCAATGCGCAGGATCTGTACAATTGAGTTTGAGAGCCTCTGGGTTGGCTCGGCGCGCCTGCGCTGCGCCGTTGGTCCGGCCAAGTACGCGAGTGACGTCATGCTATAAGCGTCATCCCCCGACCAAAGTCACCAATCAGAGCCCTAGAATCGACTTGTAGTTCCACACTTAGGTAACTCGCCACCCGGGACCCGCCCCGTCCGCGGTGCTTCGTTCGTCGCGTCTCACTCGGTCCGCGCCCGTAATTTGTCGCCCTTCAACGCCGCTCCGAGCAGTCAGTCGGCCGAGCAGCGGCGTTTAAAATGCGCACAGTCGCAAAAACAAGGCGGCCAGTCAAGGGCAGATACCGGCTGGCCGTTGCGCAACATCGGCTGGCCCTGAGGCGAGTGATCGGCCGGGCGCGGTGGTCGGACCCGGCGACTCCAGCTCAGAGACCGGTTGGCGGCCGGGCAGCAGAGGGGAGCGCTCGGTGCGGGGAGGGGAGGGGAAGGGACGGGTAGATACGGTGGAGAGTGGACTGTTGTCGGTCAGAGTTTATCAGGGAGGCAGCTGGTGACAGTGGTCGGGTGGGGCAAAAACGGCGGGGAAAACAGAAATAGGGAAGATACCAGCAGGCTAGCAACGGACAGGCTATCTGTGTGGAACAAACAAAAGCCACACTAATGAACACTGTACAGTGCATGTTCCCTGAACAGCAGCAGCTAGTGACCACGCAAAAAAAGCCAAAGAATCACGCAACAGCAGCACCTTTACAATACTACCGTCGCGTAATACGCAGTAAGGGCGCCACAGTGCCACATGCTACAGGTGCTCGTCGCACCGTCTCGCGTCTCCCCCACGCCCGATATCGTCAGCTCAACTCTAGGATCTTATCAGACCGACGTAACCCTGGCCGCGGACCCGAGCTCCTGAGTCCGAGTGAGACCTCAGGTGAGCAGAGCGGCTGTTCGTCCGTCCAATATCGAATCACACACGAAACACCGGCCGCCATTAGCATGTGATTTCCATCCCGGCCGACATCCTGGCTGTATCTGTCGGGGTGGACCCCCGCGCGGCGCCCAACACCGGCTCCGTCACCGGAGACGGCGCGCCTGGCTGCTGTGTGCGGCTCGGCAGTTGGCAGGGACGGACCCCGAGTTCCCAGACCTATCCATCAGGGCTGGTTTCATCAGTACAGCCTCCCCTGCCCAGCGCGCAGCCCGGCGACAGTGGTGAGCCGGTATCGGTGTCAGTGGCACCCACGGTAGTGCACGGGGTCCTTAGCTGGCTGAAGCTGATAGATGAGACGAGCGTAAAAAACGGGTCTTGCCCCAGTATGCGAACCTGAATAAATTTCCCTACAAGAATTAAGTGTCTACCATATCATCCTGCTGATATATTTAGACCCCATACAATTACGAATAATGCTCCCTAATTCCAAAGAGGCGCATCTTCAGTCAAGCTCTTCCAACAGAGCATAACCAACATCTCTGGGCATTCACCACTTTGAGTGGTTTCTTGCTATAACGGTAGCGGTCCCTCCCTCCCTCTCCCTCTCTACGAACACTCACCACTTGGAGCAGGTTCTTGCTGTGCCGACGGCTGATGAGCTCCAGCGCAGTGAGGCTCTGCTCGGCCACGTCCATGCACTGGATGACCTGCAGCTTCTGCAGCAGCACCGGCACCGCCTCGACCACGACGGCCGTGCTGCGCGGCAGCGCCTCCATCAGGTACGTCAGCGCCCGGCACGCGTGGTTCATCTGAGGAAGGGGGGGGGGGGGGTCAGTTCGGCTGCGAATGGCCGATCGAGAGGAGCGGTCAGGTCAGGCAGCTCAGACAGCGTAGGTGACGGGAACACTAGTAATTGCTGATGGGAAAGGACGGCCACAGGCGGCGTGGGAAAGACGGCGGTGGTAAACAGCAACGAAAGCAGCTGGCATACCCCGCCATGTCAGTGACAAGCCTGACGCATCAGGTGCAGAGTGTGATGAGAAGTGGGCCTTGTGGGACGAGCAGGGAGTCGGGCAGCGACTGGGCTTTGTCAAGTGCGTCACCTAAGCAATCAGAGTGGCAAACAGTGGCTGCCTTTTGCTCACACAGTTGTTCAATAGGTCAGATCCTTGTCTGTATCGATGAGTAATTCAACCGCTCAGAGTTCAGACAGCAATACATTATGCACCATCCAATTACGCCAGTGTCGGCGTAATGTCACCGTGACAGACAGGCGCGACCTCTCACTCACTCAACTCCCCACGGCGGGCACCGACGTGGACCCCTCTCCCACACACCCGCTCTACACAGTCCCACAGGGCTCCCCTATCTCCCATCCGCTCACACAGCCTGCGCTGTCATATAGGGCTCCCCACTACCACACAACAGCTCTCCACAACCACCCACGGTCGGAGCGAGTGTAATCCAGCAAAAAATCACGGCTCTGCCGGTGGCAGTCCAGGATAGAGGTCTTCCAAAACGGATATTAGTCGGTCGCTAACCAGGATATTTACGAAAGGCGACGGTAAGATGACAGAGACGGTCACAACAGACGCCCTATATCCAGCTTCAAAAGGCCAAATATGAGCCCAAGTCAGCTGTACGTTTAAATGTCAAGTAGAAAAAAGACCGAATATTTTCGTCGCTTGTTGCACATCAAGACTCTGAAAGTTGGTACTTTTGCGACTTCACTAATGGGGAAAACGTTTTACTGGATAACTGCGGGATGGCGGTGTGGTTTTTATCACACCGTGAACAGATCAGGTGACTGTTCTCCGAAGTCGCACCGTTCCAAAAATAGCCGAGCCGTGACAGGTAGAGATCATGAGATCGGCTGACGGCAGCGTTCGCCGAACTGTCCGCAGGTGGAGGCCGACAGAGCTGCCCGACTGGGAGAACTCTCCAGATCACACGAGTCCCGCAACAACCCACTCGAGGATGACGGGAAAATGCATACAGAACGAGCTGAACGGCAAGTTAGTTTTGTAGGGGCACCATATTAGTCCTGGGATTACCACCATTATTGCCAGGCAACCGTCATAAGTGAAACCTGTGCATTCCGGTAAACTTTGATCTTTTATTTTGCCCATAGAATCAACATACATATACGCTTGCTGTCGTTAAGTTTCAGATGATTATGTCATCATTGTTCAGACTAGCTCATTTATTTACATTGAAACCGATTCTCCACTTGACCAAATTTAGCATCAATCATTTTCTATCATGACTTCCCACGAACATCCCCCTGACCGCGTTCACATTTGTACATGCAGCTGTGGCACACGAAAAGGCCCCGACCATCTGTGTCGGATGAGCGATACCACAGCCATCTCCATCCACCCCCGCCCGTCCCGGCATCGCCAACAGGTGCGACCACCCACCCCGGGTACACCTGTGGTCTCTCCCAATCATCACGTCGCGCCCGGTTCCACCAAGTCCCTTCTACCCCGGTGGTCCATTGCCCGCCACTCACGGGGTTGAATTTGTGCTCCCTAGCTACTAACGATATCAACATAGGTGTGCTCTCACGGGCACCCCGATGTCAAAGCTTTGCGCGCTACCCACCCACTCAACGTCAAGGTTCTCCCCGCGACTATCAATACGAAAGTTATGGCTCCATTCCCCACTCAAAAAGTTAAAGCTGAGGTATCTCCCGACCAGTAGTTTGCCTCCGTCCAATCACGATGCCAAAGTTGTGCTTCCCTGACCAGTGGTGCCCGCGTCTCCCCAACCCAGTACCTAACACCCTCCTCCCCGTGCCCTGCCGTGCTCCCCTCGCCCACTCACGATGTCAAAGTTGTGCTCACCATGTCGAAAATGTGCTCAACCGTCCACTCACGATGTCGCAACTGTCTCCCGTCTATGTGTGCCCTCTCCTTCCCATCCAGAAGCGTCCTCCCTCCCCTGCCCAGCCGTGCTCCCCTCGTCCACTCACGCTCCCCTCGTCCACTCACGATGTCAAAGTTGTGCTCCATCTGGAGGAGGGCGATGAGCGGCGGCACCACCTGTTTAATCGGGAAGCCGGCCAGAGTCTCCTCGTTGCCCATGACCAGCAGCTGGCCCATCTCAATGACGGCCTGCAGCTGTTGTGTCTCGTCATCGGTCGCCTGCAGGCCCTGTACCAGCTGCTGGATCTTGGAGCCTGCGCGGACACACACAGACACACGGCGTAAGAAGGGAGGACGGTAGGCTTGCCGGCGACTTGGGAGGGAAAGGCGCATGACTAGAAACAAGAAGACAACAAATCAAAATGATTCCGAAGTGAATGTCCGAAAGGTTTTGATAACTATCACTGTTTGGAGAAGACTATGACTTACACAGCTGGGCTGAAAAATAACGATTTGATGATATCACAAGTCGAAAGTACAAACAAATTAATCAAAAATTGACCCGAGGCCTAACACAACAAAATGACTCAGGAATGCTTCAGCGACATCTCCAACTGGCCCAGATCAGCAAAAGTCGCGGTCCGCACGGGATCAAAAATAAACAATGCCCTTCCATGTGTCAGCAGCTGCCCAAAACAGTCAGCCCTTGTCAGCAGCCACAGCGTTCGATGGCCAAAAACCGAGCGCGGGCGGCCCATCTCGCCACTCTGGCCTCCTTGTTCACGGGGCCACGCGGCAGGGACCGGCGGCGCGCGCGGAGTTACGAAACCGGCGCGGCGCGGCGATCGAGGCGCGTTTACACAGCACCAGGCGACAAAAAAAGCCGCAGGCCGCGCGGCGCACCGGCACCCGCACGCCGGCGGGCAGCTGCAAAACACGCGCATAACTTGGCCAGCTGAGAGGCGCTGCCAAACAAACGTAGCGGCGTACGGAGCCAGCCGAGTCACTGGGGAATCTGCGTCGGATAGGACACTATCCCAGCTGTTTCACTGGGGATCTGAAAAGACTTAAGAGTCATCTCACTTGAGGTCTGTATGATACGGGTCTCAGACTGTGAGGGAAGGGAGAGGTAGGCGCGACAGCTCACAGCAGTTTGAGGTGGTGTTGCGTCGTTACTTTAGAGGTCTGTAGATGAAGTCGTTCATTGACTGTCCGTGTGGAACAGACTGGAAGCCGCAGCCGGGACAGCTGTCTGACTAACAATGAGGAAGAGGACGGACAATACATATCTATAAATATCAAGACGGAACGTCAGAGGCCATCATATTCCTTGGATCTTCGAGATTGTTTTCTATTCTTTTGATGCATTGTCACAAGGGAAACATTGACTCACAAATGTGCCACTATCATAGATATTCAAAGAACCATGTGATAGTTCGGGGCCTCATCTCTGCCGACTGATTGAGACACACGGGACATTTAATCCTTCCGTCCCGTGCGCCTGTCGCGAGTACTCACTGCTGCCCATGCTGCGGTGGAGCATCTGCTGCATGCGCGGCCCCAGCGCACCGATCAGGTGCGAAGGGATGCCGCGCGCCTCCAGCAGCGCCTGCAGGCGGCCCATGTCGCCATCCTCCTCGGCGGCAGCGCCGGCGCCCAGCAGCGCCGCCGCGCCGGCCAGGCCCGCGGCTCCAGCACCGCGCTCGGCGGCCGGCCCGCCGCCGGCCGCTCCGGCCGGGCTGGCGGCGCCGGCGGCGGCGGCAGCGGCGGCGGCGCTGCTCGAGCCGCCGGCGGCCTCATCCGCCGGCGCTCCTTCCGACGACATGGAGCCGCCCAGAGCCACCTTTCCGCCGGCCCGCGAGCCTCGCCGACCGCTGCAGGGGACACAGACGGGACACGGTCAGAACAGGTCACAGCGGACACCAGCGATAAGACACGGTTTTTGACACGGTTAGTATGAGATGAGCGTGGTCAAATCGGGTACCGATGGGGTTGGGAGGGGGGGGGGGACGTTTACACACCACACAGCTTCCGAATACAGGTCCACTTGGACAGAGACAAGCGCATGGGACACGAGCCACTAGCAAGAAGCACGCGATTAGAAAACAAACACAACCAGGCCTGGCATTTTAGGCATCCGTAAAACAAACTGAGACGCCGTGCCATCTGCACGTTACGAGTCATCCGAGTCGTTATTTCGGTAAGTGATATGCTCTGAGGTGCAGCGTCTCGGGTGGCCCGCCGCCACGACACCCGACCTCGCCTCCCGCGGCGGAATGCCTGCACGTAGCTCCGAATAGCGCGGCGTGTAATGGTAAATAATGCGGCTGTAATGACTGCGGCGCGGTTGGTAATGGCAGGGCCGGCGCAGGGCCACGCTCACAGAGACGCGCCGTGAGCCGTGCCGCGGAGCGTTGATACTGCGGGCTCCATTATCAGTACTCCCCCCCACCGACGCGTCGGTCGGGCGGACGCTATCCGTGGCGACGGAGGGAGAGGAGACACCGCTCGACGGAGTGCAGAAGGCACTGACCCAGCCTGGAGACACTGATCAGTGTAACATACGGCCGACGCTCGCTGCTCTGCTACCTGAGACCTGAGCCCAGCTCCGCAGACAAAGGCACCTGTGGTGTCGTATGCGGAATGGGCCGGTAGGAGCGGCAGACGGACCCGGTGGAAATCGAGACGCTCCCCAGGTTGCAACACGAAACCGCTGATCACCCGATCTACCTGTGCGGACCGCCTCCTACACGTACTGACACGTCCGTGGAGAGACACCGAGGAGCGGGGCGGCCGAGGGCGCACCTGACACCGAGCCGGACCGAGACCGGACGGGGTCCCTGGACCGGGACCGGATGGGACCCCGGACTGGGACCGTACGGGTCGCACACGGTTCACACACCGCCGTCAACGACCCGGTACCGCCAACACGCCTGGAGGGAGCGCTATGTTCCGCGGCCAGGCAGCTCAGTCTCAGAGGTGGGAGTGAAATACAGCGCAATCAGCCAACGCGCCGGCTGGAGTCGCGTCAGAAATGGAACGCTGAATGCAGACCCGTGTTGACTGATGTTCAACGTTGATTGAAACTGCACAGAAGACGGTTTCTGGCATTGCGATCCTTGTCCTATTTCAATGTTTATATCTCGAAGTTACCCATATCCCAGCGGCTCCTTCAGCTGCTACGAAACTCGTCCACCAGTCATGTTGCTAGGCGGAGTAGACGGTCGCCCCAAGCGGTCAACCAACTAGCACAACATACGACGGACGACGGGCGCGGTCAATGACCCCGGGCGACACCAGCCAGCCCGTAAAATGGCCACACTCGACACCACTTCCCGTTCACACACACGGCGGCAACCCAGCAGCTTCCTTTCTGTCGCCGGCATAAACACATCGCCCCAGCCCGCATCCGGCTGCTGCCCAGCACTCAGCAGAGAACGCTGGCCAGCCACAGCGGATGTCGGCAAGTCCGGTCCAAAGGTCGGCCATGCCTGGGACGCGAGGAAGTTCGCTATCAAAAGTTCACCCCCCCCCCCCCCCCCCCACCTCCCCGTTTAAATGTCGGCGGTGTGCGAGAGAGGCGCACGGCCCGAGGCTGACCTGATCAGCGCCCTGATCAGCTTCCTGGAGCGCCGTCACCGCCGACGCCGAGAGGATCAAGAACGTACCCGAGTCTATCAGCGCCGAATCCGCTCCGAGCTCAATGCCGAGCCGACGTCCCCGCTGACGACATTTCATTCATTCTAACGGCACGTCCTCAGCTCAAGTTACATTAAATAATTCTGGCGTCCATGACCCATCTTTGAGAGATTGAAGACTGAACGAAATATGAGGACTGCCTGAGTTACGCTTGACTTGACGTGCGTGAATGTTTCCCAATAATTCAGGAAAAGTCGATTCGTAAGATTTCAAAATAGTCAAACTTCTGGATAAACCACTGGACCGGAGCATACCCGATTCAAACACAGCTGTGTTACACTGTTCAATGAGCCATGACCCAGCTCCCTACAAACCAGCCTACGGCCGCGGCAACGTCACGTCACGTCGTTACCCGTCACGCGTCACGTCTCGGCCGTCCGAGGTTGGCCGCGCACTGTGCAACACGGTCACCGCCGCTGCGGCGCTTTACTCCGCCCGGATCACGTCGAGTTTCACCTCCAGAGCGGCGCTCCCCGCCGAGCGCGGCCACAAAAAGGCAACGCCAACTTCCCATGCGATGAGGAAAGTTTCATCAGCCTCCGCCAGCCGGGCGACGGAGGTGACATTTCTTTTGAGGTCATGGGGTCTGTTGATTCGCCAGCCTTCAATAAGGCGATGAGTCGCGGAAGAGAGCTGTGGGCGGTCATGAGTCCGGGTGCCGTAATGACGTGATCCATCTCCATACGGACTGAGCTGTAAACAGGCCAGACCATGCTGCATAACATGACGTCACATCACACCACAAAGACGTCACATATACGCCAGCGCCGTGGGGAGGCCGGCCTGATGCAGCCGTCAGCTCCACCGGACACCGGCGCGGCGGGCCAGCGGACTCGCCGGGCGCCGAGCACAAAGCTCGACCGACCGACCGGCGCGGTAACGGGACCGGTCGGCCGCCCGGCTCGGTCAGCCTGACCCCGCCGAGCCGTCCGAGCTCGCCTACCGTCACGGCGCCGCCCCAGGTGGGAGGGTCTTTGTTCGACCGACTCCGCCGAGAAAAATAGCGCTGACGATCGATGGAGTCCAGTGAGAGGCCCCGGCGCAGCACGGAGAGAAGCGGAAAAGGTCGCCGGCGCGCCCGGCGGTTTCCGTGCGGCGGTCAGCAGTGGCTTCCTGCGCCGCGCTTCCACGATTCAGCTCGTTAACGGAAATAATCGGCCGGGCTGAGCGCTCAGGCTGTAATCGATAATAAATGGTCCCGGCCATTTCAGACAATTCATCATCGGCAAATGAAAGGTAGCTAAATATTCACGGATGCTCGAACAATACAAATTGGCCAACAGAAATGCGCTTCAACCACTAAAACACACGCCTGCACCTACAAAAATCTTGGGCGAGGAAAAGAGTTGGCCTGACATATTTGCTCTTGTACTGTATCGGTTTCCCACCACTGCCAACCTACCCGCTAAGCAGGTCACCCCAGTGCGAGTCGGGCTGAGGGGTGCCAGTGCCACTTACGGCCGGGGTTCGGTGTCGAGAGGGCGCGCGCCGCGCGGGCCCCAGCCGGCCGGGCCGGGCCACCGACCGATAATAGTGCTGACGTGACGGATGAGCGCTCCGTCAGCTGGTCAGAGGAACAAAACAGACCGAACGAGCGGCCAAAGGACACCACACGGCCGGGACAGCGATCACAACAACACCAACGACCGGGCGAGTTGTCAGACACACGAGCCGCCGACCTATTTCTGGCCGCCCAGAACAGCGGATTTTACCGGTAGTGGTGGCGATCGCATGGCTTCCCTCGCTCACGCGAGTAGCGTATCGGTCACGTGACCTGACACAGTGCCAAGCCAGGCCCTCGGCCCAATGGAACGTGACCAAATACGGGGGAAAACGCGTCACACGGCCTGCACACGCACGCCAGGGGACGCCAGTAAAAGGACCGGCAGGTGGAGGCTCGGGCATCGCTTTGTGATGGCTAGATACTCTGTGGCCGATCGCCCCTCTATGACGGCTCGTCGCTGGCTCTACAGTGGCTCCTCTATGGCGCTGTGGTGACGAGACTCCGGTCCCTGGCTCTACGGCGCGGTGGCTGGCTCGTCCCTGGCTCCGTGAGACTCGTTCTGCGCCGTCTCCACAGCGTCCCTCCCATCATCAGCGTTCGGCGCGGCAGAACAAAGGCTGCCGCCGCCGCCGGTCGGCCGCCCACGCCGGCGCACACGCAGGCCGCGCCGTCAGTGAGCGACCCGGCGCGGTCCGGCGGTCCGACCGGGATCGATGGCGGCCGGGGCACAACGCCGCCGCCGCCGCCAGCACAGCGTCCGTCACCTGGCCGCCGGCCCGATCAGCTGATTTGAGCACAAAGAGCCGACTGGTAGTGGTACCGGCGGCGGCCGTGGCCTCGGCCGGCGGCGCGGCGCTGGCCGGGTACCGTTCCAGCCCGGTCGACCGGGCAGTCAGCTGGGTGACCAGGTGCGCCGAGCGCCGCCGCAGCTGTGTTACCATCACCGCCGTACCTGCCGCCGCCGTCCGCACACAGTTCTGTCTCAGCCGGCGCAGCTGGTGTGCGACTGAGCAGTAATAAGCGGCCGACCGTGGTGGCACGAGTGTCATCACCTGGTCGGCCGACCTCGCACGGCGTCCCGTCCTGTCCCGTCCGCCCGGCCGGCGCCGCAGCTGGGGCGGGTGCGTCGGCACCACGGTCCATGGTTTTGCTGCTGACTAAAGCCTGCTGAGAATGGTGGCGTCGTTAGTGACTGACGAGTCCCACTGTCAGACACAGCTCTTCCAGGGACACCCCCGCTGCCGTCATCGGCGCCGTCTCGGGCCTGCGTCTACCGTCGCGGCACGGCGTCCCACGAGGGGAAGCGCCAGCACCCAGCCGGACATGAGACGCGCTGCCGGGGGTCTGACAAATCCGTGCCCTCCCAGAGGCACGTGGCGCCGTCCACGGGGTCCAGCCGGACCCACGTGGCCACCGCAGGTCCTCCATCCCCCACCGAGCCGCCACCGGGCTCCTCAGCGCTCCCGGACAGAAAATCATCTCCCGAGAAATAGCGCTGGCCGAGCGCGGCCCGCTCAGCGAGCATGCAATTTCAGTTCGGCGCCACTGAAAATAGCGCTCCGGCCAATGACGCATTAGCATTCTTGGCACATGGCTGGGACCACGTTCGGCAAGATGGCCTGCTCCGTCAGATCGGACCGGGAAGACGGCTCAGTCGCTCCCACGGGCCTGCCGTGTCTGGCTTGAAGAGAAAATAACCACGGCGTCCATATCTGTCAAATGTGATGTCTGTGATTCGGATCGATCACACAGGCCAAGGTAAAAATGAACGAGTGGGTTCAGGGTTCTTTCGTAAGAACAAACTGAAAACCATATGTTTCCTCTCAAACAGCACATAATCTCAGCTGTCAATTTGAAATGCAAAACAGAAAAGAGGTCACTCCATCCCGGCAAATACTGCCGAAATAAAGCAGCGACACCATACATCTATAAACAGATCCTATGTAGGAGGCGCCACGCGAAACAAACAGTGGCCATCCTCTGCGCACACCCATCCTCTGCAAAACTCTTCGGTCATCATTCGGCCGCCAATTCAGCCCGCAGACAGACAGGGCCAGGGCGACGAGGCTGTTTTCCTGCCGCCGCTCTGACGTCAAGGCGAGCTGCCATAATCGCCGTGTCGCGTCCGTCGCGTGACGTACCGGCCTGGCAACGGCAAATGAGCCTCGATCGCGGCCCGGGCCGACCCCGGACAGCCGTGAACCCGGCACTCGGCAAACCACAGCAGAGTTCGTGGAATCGGGTGGGCCCGACGTACCCGGCGTCATCGGATATCATTGGGGATGCTGTGAACCCACGTGCATCCACTGGGACTGATGAGGACCCACGTGGATATTGACGGACAGCCTTAGACCCAACATGGCCCAGACACCGCGTTGATCGCTGAAGACCACCACAGACGCCGTAATTGCGGCATGGATGAAGGGTTGAGGTCTGTCTGGTAAATCGGCGGCGGCCGCAGCGACAGAGGACCGATGGGAGTGCCATCAGGGAGCCATCATCAATCACCAGTATCGCTGTGAACGGGACCGCCGGGCGGCGGCGGGGGGGGGGGGGCGTAGGGGACGGGAAGGGGTGAGGGCGGCAGCGGTCAACCACCCGCCACATGGAGCGAACCCACGCCTGACGTTAGACAAGCCCACATGCTACATTATGCAAACTGTGAGACAGCATGAACGTGACACTATCAGTTTAGGTGGGCCACGTCTCACATGGCGCGTTTGTAGGTGCCCGAGGCGGGTCTGAGTCTGTGCCGGTCACTGCCTGGCGCCGGTCGGCCCTGTCTGCCAGTCCGGCAGCACCCGGGCCAGTCCGTGTGAGGCGGCCCGTCGCTGGGAGCCCGTCTGCAGCCGGCGCCAGGCGGCCCTCGCGTGCGACCTCGCCGCACCGTCAGCGGCGGCCCGGCGCGACCTTTGGGCCGACCCGGCGACCCAGCGCGGCGGCCGGCCCGTCTTCCGGGTCAGCCGGGGAGCGCCGGCCCGACACTCGACGGCGAGTCTCAGGGACAGACGGACCACGAACTAGAAGGCAAGGGTCAGTAGCCAGACGGACACCGGCGATAGGTCCCTCAATCAAACCGACCTGAGCAGGGGATAGGGGTCCGTCATCAGACCACCGGACCTGAGGCCACCGCGGGGGTCGGTCCGTCATCAGACGGTCCCCCAGTGGCGAGAATCAGCCATCAGTCGGACCGAACCGTCTCGGCGGGTGGTGCCAGCTGGCGCCGTCGCCGCGCCGCTCGTCCGCCACCTTCAACTCGTTCCAGCGCCGGGTCCAGGGCCAGGCCGGCTATCTCAGTCGAGTCGGGGCGGTCCGGTTGCAGGGCAGTGGCCGGCGGAGAGCGCCCTCCGGCCAGCCGGCCGACACAACAGACCGGTCCGCAGCCGACCGGCCGGCCACCAGTCCGGTCTAATCACGTTGCCCGGCGACTGCCGCCGTGTCAGGTCTATATCCGTCTGGAGGGTTCGGACTTCGGAGGCGCCCCCGAGTGCAGCGGGTATACCACTCAGCAGTCGGCAGTCACAGCGGTTAGGAGCGGTCGGGGCGCAGGGTACGCGGCACGGAACGGTACCAGGCTCAGTGCGCGGCACGGCAGCACAAGGACGACTGGCCTGGACGCACGCGCGGCTGTGCTAACAGCCCAGCAACGGACAGAGACAGCGACAAACAGCAGAGCTCGTGCGCCGCCGCAGGACCGCCGCAGACTGCAGTTCAGAGTACCGCCGGCACTCAGACAGAGACCGGCGACCAGCGGCCACCGGGCCACGGTCGGGGGTCAAACACGGAGCATTGAGCAAGCCTTACTAATAGCCGGCGACAAGCAACCGCCCAATCTGCAGCGATAGCTCACTCGGCAGCCAGTGCTCCCGGTGACAGCGCCCCGGGCCATTCGGTAGCGTCTGTCGCCGCCGCAGCACGCCAGGGTCACTGCTCTATCAAGGCCGCGTCGTCGCCTGCCGCGTCAGCCGACCAGCCAGCTGGCCGACCGACCAGCCACAGACAACCCACGAGACATCAGAGTGCTCGAGTGCCGCCCCAGAGTCCCACGCGAGTGCCGGGGTCTGTTTTTGCTCGCGCCGGACGCGGGGCCGGCGGCGTTATCTCGGTCGGGCTGGAAGGATCGATAGCGACAGGGCTGCGTCGTCGCGGCACGCACAGATATCCCTCCCCTCCCCACCCTTCCCCCCTGGCACAGCTGAGTGCGACACCGCACACCACACCACAGGACTGACACCTGGCCAGCGTCGCGCCGGCAGAGAGGTGATACCGGCCCAGCTGCGTCCACAGCAGGCAGGCGGACCCGGAAGCGAAAGAGGTAGTAAAGAAGGGAGCACAGGCGGCGGAAGAGAGAGAGAGAGAGAGAGAGAGAGAGAGAGAGAGAGAGAGAGAGAGAGAGAGAGAGAGAGAGAGAGAGAGAGAGAGAGAGGAGACATCAGGGTAGATAGGGAAGCAAAAAGGAGCGGCGGCTGGACTCTCAGCCGTGGGAGTCCGACCGAGCCATGTCCGGGGACGTGCGACAGGGACAGGACGGAGGGCGGCCCCGCACGCGACCGGACCAGTCACGCGGCTTGGTCTCCAAGGACCGTGCACCAGACAGCACCAGCCGAACGCTTCTGATCAGCGCAGGCCGGCAGAGAACACCAACACGACTCAGGTTCAGCGTTCAGCGCCAGCTCACCTCGACCCGACCTGCCATCACTGGCTGCCAATGGCGGCCCGTGAATACCAGCCTAGCCTAGCGCAGTGCCGCTCCTACCTTTTTTTCCTGCAGCGCAGTGCTCCGCCTGGCCGCTGGTGGCGGCACCGGTGCGTCACGCCTGAGAGAGGCCGTGACGTTACAGCACGGCCCGGGACGCTGCACTGGCGTCGTCACGGCGCGGTCGGCCGGCCGGGAATCACCCGAGTTCACTGCCTCTGACACACACCACCCCCGCTAACACTGACGCCGGGCGCCGCCCGGGTCACTGCCGGCGTCCGCGACCGCGCACTGAACACTACACCCAATGATTCGGCACTGCCGCCGCTCCCTCCCCTCCCCTGTCCCCGAGCATCACCCCCGCCGGCCCCGGCGACAGCAGACCCCCTATCGGGCCGGGCCGCGGTGCGCACCCCTTCCCAAATCCATCCCGGTTTCGTCCGCGGACCTCCCCGCACTCACAACACTCCTACCCTACCAGAGGGACTCCTACCAGGACCGAGAACCCGAGCTAGGGACGTCACGGGCACGGATGGCACGGGCACGGACGGCACGGCATGGGATGGGACGCTGGGAGCAGGAGAGAAGCACACGGTGGTCGGCTAGCCGCGAGCGATGCCAGCCAGGCACCCGGCCAGCCGAGCTGTCAACAATTCTGGGAGCCATCCA
Organism: Amphibalanus amphitrite; assembly: GCF_019059575.1. Taxonomy (NCBI): domain Eukaryota; kingdom Metazoa; phylum Arthropoda; class Thecostraca; order Balanomorpha; family Balanidae; genus Amphibalanus; species Amphibalanus amphitrite. The sequence continues at coordinate 113,823 of NW_024882484.1, read as the reverse complement.
CGGCCGGAGACGTATCAACACAACCGGCCTCGCCGGCTGGCCGAGGGGTGGCAGTCCGACCGACAGGCAATGACTGAAGAGACGAGATTGAACTCCACACGCGTGACGACGGCAGGCAGCAACGGAGACGGATTGATTCTGCTGCTGTTGGCAACGGGCACGCAGCTCGAGAGCTTTTTCAAACGGATGTCCCAAGAGACCAGAATCCAATCTCGTTGGCAACTGTTAATAAGATTTGTCAAGTGAAGTTCTAAGAAGTTCGAGCCAAACGTTGTTAACAACTGACGTGCTGATCACAGGCTTTATCAAGTAAATTCCCGAGAAACGATTGCCATCATGATCAAGTCAATTTGGTGAACTATCAACTGAATAGTTCCTGGCAGGGCAACAGCACAAAGGCGCCTTGATACTGCGAACGCTCTGATGACGGGAAGACTCCTGAATATGCCAGCAGTTTTTACACACACACACACACACAATGTTTATTAAGGAACCAAACATACATAAGAAATAAAGCATAATCAATGAAACATACAGTACAATAATTAACAACATAAGCGTGATAGCAGAGTGGTGCAAAAGCGCAATCGCTTGACTCGAGGCACCACTCTGAAACATAAGATAAAACATGTGAAACAACCGCCGCCGCCGCTGGCCAGTCGCTCATGAGCGGTAAATTTTGATGGTTCCAACAGCCGCCTAGCTCACGGGATCGCATGATGAAATTTTGAATAAATCAATTGATTACTTCGAAAATCTGCTTGTTTTAGTTAAAAAGGTTTGGAAGATGTATGCCATATCACGACTGCCCTCGCCACTCAAGAATTTCCGGTCAGGTGAATAGTTTGCAAAATTCTCTCCGAGAATACGAGAAGCGTTATCGATTAGTTCTTTTCTTTGGGCATCATAATTTTGGCAGAATAGTACGTAGTGACGCAGCTGCCGGACATTGGTCACGTGACCACATTTTCCGTTTGACCTTGAGTTGGCACCAGATTTTGTCGACAGACGTGGCGCAGCTTATTTTACTGCATTATTTTATATGCTAAATATTTAGACTGCAGTGGTAAATGATGCCGTGCAAATAATATTGAATCATCGGTGACATAGTTACCATTGATACTTGAATAGCATCAATAAACTGCAATTAATCTATTATTACTCTTCCATTGATTTTATTGTGTTTGCAGGCATAGGTAGAAAGTAGAAACTGAAGAGCTGAGCCTGCAGCTTACAGTTGTTCTATACAGTTAGCGGCGGAACACCTTCAATTAATGGGTTGGGGGGCACTGCCGACTTTCGGTCCGATTCTTTCCATGCAACGCCGATAGGGCTAATGTTAAAATGCCAAAATTAAAGGGGGCACGGTGCCCCGGTGCCCTCCCCGTTCCGCCGCCTATGGTTCTATAACCCTTAATGCATAAATCAATGCTACTGAGGGCTGCAACTTTGTTTCACTTATCTTTAATAACTGATGCCCTACCTTCATCTGTCATGATCTGTAAGAATCTTGCATCAATCATCACAAGACTTTTTAGTTTTTTTTTACATACCTACGCCCCAGCCACGAGAGTGGGCGGGTACGACTCCCTCGCCCTAATTGAGCTAGCCTCGCGGGAAAAACAAGCATGTATGCCGTTACGGGACCGGGGACGCAGCGATTGATGCACGGTTAAAAAGTCTCAGGTCAACTGGTGGCCTCTGAGGGTCAGGTCAAGTGCCCCGAGGGCCAAAATACGATTTCGGGTTTTGAGAAATAACATTGCCAAAAAACGGCGCAGAGTTGCGATTTTAGTACCATCATGTTTGTCATGCTCCGGTACGTCAAAATGGTTCATTTTTGTTTGGGTGGGGTCAACATAAGGTGTTCACATCGGGTCAAAGCCAGGTCAGAGGCACTCAGGTAACGAACTTGGTCGGAGGAGGTTATGTCGTATATCATTCGATTCGGTAGGTCTTCCCGAGTCTATTGACGACTTTTCCGACTTGCCAGTTCAATTTTATCAGGAGTTATTGACGAAAAAACTTGTGACCTTTGTGACGCAAAAGTGAAGCATTGGACATTGCAAGGATTGCATGAAATTGCGATTCCATGTGCTTGAGCTAGGTTTAGATCAGTCTCGGCGTCAAAATTACGGTTTCCATATTTTCCCCATTGACTTGTAATGGTGACGTCACGCGATCGGCCTGACCTCATGTGACCTCTAGGAGAAATCCGAGATATACAAGTTTTGAGACTCCTAGAGGATACTAGGTCCTGTAAGTATCATCTCGCTGTGACAGCTCCTCTGGCACCGAGGGCATTGCGAAGTTTCGGTATTTTGGGACTGTTGCAGAGGTTCACGTGTGACGTCATAAGTCAGTGATCTGACCTGAGACGGAAATGCAATTGGTTTCCAAAGATGCGTATGGAAGCAAAGATAAGGTGTGCCAAATAGCAGCCCTCTAGCTGTAAGGTGTTTTGAGCTATCGCCAAAAGTCGTGAGTGGAGCGCTACTAACTCCTCCGGTCGGCCGCCGGGGGTTAGGAGGCGTGCAGGGTATCGGAAAACCACCTGGTACTTTGCGAATTTTGCCGATAAAAATACGTTTCTTATGCCGACTTATAGCCAAAAGACTACTGAATCTCAAACCAGTCGTATCCTTGCACTAAATGGCTTGGTTTAGACACGATAGGTCTGAAAAGAAAAGGTCCCATGTATTCTCTATGGGCGCCGCAAGGCCGTTGGCACCAGAGTTTCGGGAAGTGCCCTCGCCACAACCGCACGTGCAGATTTGGTCACGTGACCAAGCGCATTTGCCGCCACTGTATTTATATACACTGTGGTAGTGACGTACATCTTCTTTGAAATGACCACAAGAACATTCAGGCGTATCTGTTTTGTTTATTTGAAATAGATGTGAGTTTAAGCAAGACATATCAGTTCTTAATCGGGTATGTAAAATATTTCCGGTCTTAGAGCCAATTTTGTAGTAGTCTGGGGGTTTGGGCACCCCTAGTCGCTGAAGGATTTCTTTTTTGAAGTTCTGCTATCCGTCCTCCCCTCACAGAAACCGGCATCATAGTCGCTGGGCCCGGCGGCAGGTGAGGAGCACAGCGCCGAACGGTGCGGGTTTTCCGAACCGGCCGGCTGACGCGGCAGCCCGTGTGTTCTTCACACGCCCTCCGTCCGCCGCTGGACCCGGCATGGCGCAGGGGCGGCTGGCGGAGAGGTATAAGGGAGGCAGGGCGGCCGGAGCGAGGGGAGCCACTCACCGCTCCCGTGCTTGATCGATAGTATGTGGCAGGCCGCGTCACGGCCACATCACGAGCCGTGACGCGTGCATCTGTTTGGTGACGCAGGGCGCGGAAAGACGGAGACGGAGAGCACACCTGATGCAATGACTAATCAGTACAAACAGAAGGGGAAATCAGACAACCAGCGCGGTCCCAGACACAGACACCGTCTCTGCTACACCGCGCGCCGCTGGCCTCACGTCGTGAACGGGTTCGGGCCGCTCTCGTCACGTCCGCCCTCTCTCCGCTCTCTCCGGCCCGGCAACAGGCGGCCGGAGCGGCGCCGAGCCCGAGAGGCCGGCCGCCCAGATTCGAGTGGCGCCGCGCTCCCACGGCCGCCCGGCCAACAAAGAGCCGACGGAGGCCACAGCCGGGTTGGCCCGGCCGCGGCGTCAGGCGCCCGTGCACGGCAGTCGCGGGAGAACAAACTCACCTCTTGAAGAAGAGCTCGCTGAAGAACATCCGTGCAGTGTTGGAGGCGCTACAGCGCCATTCCCGTCGGTCGGTCACTGGGCACACTCACACGCACTGGCCGAGCGGCTGTGGCGGAGCACCGGTCGCTCGCTCGGTCCGACCGACCTCTGCGGGTCGCTCCGCTCACCCCGCACTGCTCTGCGCGCACCGCCCGTCGGCGCCGACACTCTGCCGTCGCGCGCGACGTACCACCTGCTCTCAGCGCCGCGCCGTCAGCGACTGAGCGTCCGGCCGAGTCGGTGGCCGCCGACGGCCGAGCTGCGCCACGGCCGGCAGGCGGCAGCAGCGCTCGGCCCGACCGGCAGCGGCGGCGGCGGCGGCGAGGGCGGCTGCCGATCAGCTGACGCCACGGGGGCGGTCAATAGCCGTGCTGCGCTGCCGCCGCCGCCGCTACCTGCCGCTGGTCGCGACGCGACGCGGCCCGCCCGGTCGATGGCAAACACTGGGCCAGCGGCGGCGTGCGACGCTGCTCTGACGCGGCGCGTCATCAGGACTCCCTGCTGGGAGAGGTGGTGCCTCTGGCCGGCTCTGTCAGCCGACACTCGACAGGTGGGCTGTCGACGGGGCCACAGGTGGCAGCCGGTGGCCGTCTCCCACACCGACCGCAGCGAGCTGCAGCACCCCACGACCCCGGGCCGAGATACGCCCGAGACGGGCCGTCACATCGGCGGCCAACGGCGCAACAAGGCCCCGATAGGCGCCACTGAAACCCCGCAGCACCTGAGCGGCACATAAAACCCGGTCGGGCCTGCCCGCGACCGTTTATTGGCGCTGATTGTCGAGCTCGTCAGCGGCGAACGGTGCAATCTTATCCCGCTCGGCACCGAGCCGCGGCCGGGCGGATAAGAACGGCACAGGGTAAACCAGCCCGAGTGGGACCCAGCAGACCGGCCGCCCCTGGCCGCCAGATTTACCAGGAAAGCCGGCGGCGGCCAAAACTGGACGGTCTGCGCCAGCGCGGTACAGGTAGACCAGTCGCGGCCGCGGGCCGTGATTTATGAGAGGATGATGAGAACTGGATAAAGCGGTCCACGACAACGGACTGACCCACAAGACTGAGCAGCAAGATTAGCCAAAGCTTTAGTCGTGGTCAAGAAGACAAGGTCTCGGTAATGTGCCCAAGAACGATAAAGGTTAATCCACGTAACCCATCTAAATCAGTCACCAATTAAAGCCAAACAGCCAGCGATCAAAAATTACTCAGTCACGGAATTTTACTTCTGTGGACACCAAAGCCCCAGTTACATAATTGGGCCGACCTCTTTCAGTCTCACTACGAGCAGACACATGGACATAGCAGATACGGAGAGACACGGAAACACACACTCCGTATGTCAGTCCACCACCCGTCCGTTTTTAGCAGCACGCGTCCAGCAGCGTCCCAGTCCGGTCGCCTTCCTGCCTGGTTCGGTCGGCCAGCCGGACTGCACCGGACGCCCGCGGACAGCCGCACCGTTGCTCTGCACAGCTCCCGGCGGCAGCGTCCAGTTACGGTTATTAGCCGCGCCCCACGGCGCCCTGCGGGGGACCCTGGCTAGGATCCATGTTGCTACGTCCTGGGGCGCTGTCCGGCGCTGACAGTGAACCAAAAAGCCTTCGAGTACCAGCGGTACCTGGCAACAAACATCTCACTGGTGGAGGTTGGAACCAAACAGAAGCTGCCCAAGTCGAGTCACTGACCCGGACTATGCTGGAGCGAGCATTGGACCCGAGTTGCAGTTTGCACTGAACCGAGCAGTTGGCCTGTATACGACTGCACCAGGCCATCACTTCTATGGTCTGATTCGCGTGTCGGTTTGGCCTTCCTTATACTGCGTCAACGAAGCCCGCTGCGCATCGCCCCTCCCCCCCTCCCATCACTATAACGTGTTTAGGCGTATCGTGGTTGTACTTACCGTGCCTTGCCCCATCATGTCGTTCCGTGCCGGTCTAGACCCAGCCCGCGGGCGCCAATCAACACGGCAGTGCGGTGGCACTATCAGCCGTCGACGGGCCGGATAACGGCCAGAGGGGGACGAGCGGGCGACACCGGGCTGCCAGCCGGTACCGCAGCCAGGACACCGGGCGACACAGGTGACACCGGGCCAACAAACTGCACCCAGCCCAGCACACCAGGCGACACGGACCAGGCACAGGGGACACAGGCGACATCGCCGACAAGTGCAATTGCACAGTGCACAGCTCAGCAGCATGCACATCCACTGGCCAGCTTACAAAGTGCCCAACGCCACAATAGGAGCTCGGGGAAACGGATAGTGAGTGAAGTCGGACAATAACCAAAACTCTGCGTCAAATGGTCAGCAGCGTGCATGACCAGAAACAGTGAGCAACTTGCCAAGTACCTAACGGCACAATCAGGACTCGAAGAAACGGATAGTGTGTAAGTAAAACTGCGTCAAACGGTCATCAGTGCTAACGGCGGGCGATCCAAGCGAGGCAAAGTCCACAGAAAATGCATGTTGGCCGCCAGAGAAGGCCCGATCGGACCTCGCAAAAAGCGCCGGTCATAGTAAATAAATGAGACAATGCCGGTCGGCTGTTCAGGATGCAGAATGGATACGTGCACAATGAAGGGCGTGCTCGCCGAAGGAGGCTTCATTGTGTTTTTGACACTATGAATGGTAAATTACAGCAACTTGGCACGGTAGACTTAATTGATTTAAACACAATGCTATAGACACTAGTGGGGATATTATATACATAAAAACAATCAAGATATGAGATAAGTCGGAATGCTTCTGCTTCTTAACATTGCAGTGTATGTATTGCATGAGAATATCTACATTCTACATGCTAACTAGCCAAAAAGACGAGAATGGGTATCAATCGACGCAGGCATTGCATTTGCATTTAGCAAGGAAAAAGTATTTCAGCTCAAAACGTGACTTGATATGCACATAACTGTAGCCTAAAACTGGATTTAGAACAATGCATACAGTAGATTTTCAGGCGCCAGACAGACACGGAGCACACCACATGAAAGTCATCACGAAGGGACGCGCATTTTGTTACATAACCGACTCACAAATACCTATTCACCATGACAGAGTCCCCATTTACCTTTTTTGTTTCTCGGCATACAACTCAACCAACCATTCTAATGGTCTATTAGCAGTGACGAACATTCCGTATTATAAGGAGATGGTGGCTCAGTGACCACCTGCTGGCCGCGTCGCTGCCCCTCCCCTCCGCCCCTCCGCCCTGCCATATAGCCTACGGTGCGGAGCATCGCCAACATATCACCCGCGTCACACGGCGCAGAAGGGCACGCTAGTATCGGAAGTTCAAACCTCACGGCGTAGAAGAGCCCTGCTAGAATGCTACCAATGACGCAACGTGTGCTCAAATAGCTGACATCAGTTCTGCACCCGAGGTGAACACATTGACAATAACCAGCCACCCAGCCTAAAAACATCCTGCTGTGGGATCAAAGGCACTGTGTGTGATCTCTCGGCAATATCGCCGGAGTCGCTGATTCAGGATCTTTCGTTAGCGTCAGCTTGTCTGCAACTATTGACTGCAGTGCACGTAGGTCGGTGCGGCCCGGAGCCGGGTTTTTGCTCGTTCTCTGTCTCCGCGAGTCTGGCATTGCCGCGGCGGCTGCAGCTCGGCCGGGGTTCAAGGCCGGGCCGTGACGCCGTACTTGGACAAACCACGGCCGGTCGAACCCGAGCGACCACACACACCACGGCCACTCACACCAGCCCGGCTGGCTCGAGGAGGGACGTCCGGTCAGAGGCGTAAGATATCGCGGTCAGAGCAGGCGTGCACGCAAAACGTCTCGTGGTCAGCGGCTGAGCGCCACGCCAAGGGTCGCGACGTGGAGGCTGGCACGAGCCGAGGGAGGGCACGAGACGCCACGGGACGGGTAGTGCCCATGGCTTGTTCCGCAGTACCCCATGACTGCCACGCCTGGAGTCCACAATGTCAGTGTGCTGTGACGCCACTTCTTATCACACTCTTAACGGACTGGTGTCCGGAGGCCCCACACTGCGCAGGACACTCACAGCCGTGGGTCAAAGAACAGGAAGTCGGGGCCGATACTGAGTCACAGTTGAGCCACCACAGAGCCGTGTTTGCGGCCGTCCGCGGGTCACAGAGACCACAGACATTGTCCAGGTGTGATGACGCGGCTAGGAAGACTCCCGGTCTGCCACCTGGTCCACGCCAAGGTCAGGCGACGACCCATCATGACACAGCTGGGGTAGTCATAGAATGACGACACAGCCGCCTTGGTGATAGGGGTGAGCGTTCCCGACGGAGCAGCTTCGCCTTGAGGTTAAGTTAAATAAATCAATGTAAATAAGGCACGCTCTGCACCTTAACAGCAATGCGAATTGCGATACACGTAACCTTAGCATGCCAGCTGATATGGCGATGCTGAGATTTGGGAACAAAGACGCCACCAGGGGACCCGAACAGACACCATATGCCATCTGGTATATATCGGGCGCTGTCATAACGCCTGAACTCTTATCTTGCACACTTCGAACCCATGTCCATTACAAACAGCATTCATCCAGGACGCACGACCAAAGTTCGTGACGAGCATATCAGATACCGTGCACCCTCTACCCTCCGCAGTCCACAGTGTTCCGCAAGTCTTTCCGCAACTCATTTACGAAAAACGATGCAGAAACTTTTACCCCACGCCAAACAAACCCTACAATCTACATCTCTAGCTAACATTGGATATAAATAAATACATAACTACCCACCAGGAATAGACTCATGGAAATCCCACCGCCGCTCCCCCACTCCCAGTAGCGGCGGAACACTTTCAATTAAGGGGGGGGGGGGTGGCACTGCCGACTTTTGGTCCCATTCTTTCCATGCAACGCCCATAGGGCTAATGTTAAATGCCAAAATCAAAGGTGGGCACGGTGCCCCGATGCCCTCCCCGTTCCGCCGCCTATGCCAACTCCCCATCCCCGGCATCCCTCCCCACTGCCCCGCTGAACCCCATCGCCCCGCACTGCACCACCACCAGCCTTCCACTGTAGTCTCGAGATACCACCGTCACGACTAACAGGACCCACGAGTCTCCATCAAACCGGCCGTCGGCTCACAGTGCACTCCATAGAGCGAGGACGGTACATCGATCCTCGGGCCGGGAGGGGGTATTACAGCCGGCAGTACATACAGCCGTGACAGCAGCTCTGAGGTCAGGGACGACCAGCACAGACAGCATCGCTCACGATGACACGACGTGGACGTCCGTCCGTGCACAGAGATGGTATGCACTAGGCAATGCATATTGTAATCGAATAACCAATGACATGACGGTCAATGGATCAGTGGGACGGACCTTTGGTTCAGTTTGGTCATGCTCAGGCTGCCCACCCGGTACTGGCGTGGTGACGGCATTGAACTGGTGCAGACGTACCAAGTGAATGACGTCACCGGGTGATGACGTCATGAGATCACTGTGACTATACTGTGCCGGGAGTCGTAATGTGTCCAAGCTCCGGAGCAGGAACAATGTCAACGTGACACAACCGTGCGGTAAGTACACAGCAGCACAGTTCAAGGTCGAACGCATGCGATGTGTTCTATTCCACTCGGCAGGATAGGGTGGAAATTGGATAGTCGGTTTCCGCGCAATGATCACCTCAATTGCACGGCCCATCGGTACCGTAGGGCGTAGAGCGATTCAATCCCCTCCCCCAATCACTCAGCGGTGGCCGGCAGGCCTCCATCGACCACTCTCAGACCAGATATGACCAGCGCACACCGACCAAATCAGGCTGCCACGGCAAAATCCGCCGCCGAACGATACCGTCGAGTAGCAGGGACGTCGTCACATGCTGCCTGTTAGCACAGACATTTGTCACAAAATGTCGGAGTGCACGGATGCTGCCACACACCGCCAACGAGCAACGACTTCGCTACATACTGCCAGCGAGCACGGACTTACATACAGGGTGTCCCAGAATTACCCGGACATTGTTAAAGGAAATAGTTCACTTTTTAACATGGGTTTTGAACTGGAATAGCAGTTCCGTAGCCTGGGCTGAGACGAGCATAAATCAGGAGCTTTTACAGCCCAACGATCACCCTAGGCAAAGATATTCTATTTCTCGTCCCGAAAAAGGTGTCTTGCGTTGAGGATGTGTGCCTTGCATATATTCGCATCCAGTATGAAAAGAGCATGGGTACCGAAAATTCTTCAGAAACTAGAGAAATTATCTACGAGAACTCTAGAAAAATTCTCGTACTGATCAATAAGGACATTCAGCAGCAGCAGATCGCCCAAATGCCGGTGGCCGCGATAATTTCTCTACTTTCTGAAGAATTTTCGGGACCCATGCTCTTTTCATACTGGATCGCCTGTGCCTTACAGAAACTGAAAAGTTCTTCCTATATCAAAATATAGAAAAATAATCTTTTGTTATAAATAGGTTTTATTTTCTTTGCTGATCATTTTGAACATAAAAAATCATAAATCCATTGCAAAAAAAATAATTTCGTGAAAGTGAACTATTTCCTTTAATTAGCGTATAAAATAAGGCAAACATGATTGCGCTTTTTTCTTTTTATCGTCCTATATAGTCAACTAGGGTGGCTGTGAAATAGCACATGCAATAGATACGCTTGTTACAAGATCAGCCGATAATGATTGAAAATGCCAGCCATTGCTGGTCTCAGTTGTTTTACGGCTCTCCCGAAACTGGGTGAAGGCCTGTTTTCTTTGACCTGTTGCCGGAGGATAATACGATCATATAAGATAAACTTAACATCAAAGTGTTCCCAGGTCATAAGGCATTATCCCCCAAAACAAAAATTGCTGCCTACACCACTTTTGCCGCGTTTTTTACATCTGAAGTGGAGAAGCTCCATGTCTGAACATGGCGGGACCTTTGGCTTCCAACAGATTTGGTTTCCAAAACAAACCCGTTCATGGCCATTTGGTTTACGGCATCCAGTTTTTTACTGGTAGAATATTACCGCAGTAGTACTCTGTGCTAACGGCTGTCGTTGGACCATCATATCAAGCCGAATGAGTGCACGGTGGCTCAAAATGTCTCACAATTTGATTTTCGACGGGTGCCTGGCCGTCTCTGTTGTTGGGGAATTGTAGCCATCTGACGTTCACACACGCCTTTTTCGGGCGGTTCAAATGACAGATTACCTTCGTTAGACCACAAAGTGTGCTTCAATATAATTTTTTGTTGTATATGTTATATTTTTGGGATGAATTGTAGTGATTTTCGCTGCTTTTCCCGTAGTTTTCGCATATTTTTCGGGCGAGGGACCCCAAATTCCAAAATTTTGCGAAGATAGTGGTGGAAAGTAGACTGATGTTCTTTAGATAATCCTGATCTATCGTTTAACTAGTTTTTAGCTGGATCAGTGACGTTTGTTGTCCATGACAAGCAACCACCCGTTTGACAACTGGTGCATGGCCCTTTTTGGCCGAGCCCAAGCTTGTCAATCAGGTTTATCTCTTGCTCTCTCTGGCTCCGTTAGCTGATATAATTGCGCTTTGCTCAATCCTAACTGCTTGCAGATGAGCTGCTGAAGCTCTCCAGCAAAAACCATGCCGAAAGTCCGTTTACAAAGTTGAAAACGGGAGTTGATTCACCATGGTTGCCTATTAGTGGCTTAAGCTGAAAACGGAAAAGGACTACTCTTACTTGACTCTGGATAATACTTGACTCGAGTCGTTACCGGTCACCAAAAGCACACAGTCCCCAAGCTCGATAGCTAAGGGATATCTTATAAAAGTATGATGCTTGTATATCATTAGAATCGAGCGCAATCGTACTTTTAGCCAGAAAATAAATGTCCGGGTAATTCTGGGACACCCTGTACATGCCTACTGCCGGCGAGTACGGACATTTCATACTGCCGGCGAGAACAGACATTTCATACTGCCGGCGAGCACTGACATGTCCACATACATACTGCCGTCCAGCACAGAAACCCCCGGCACTGCCGGCGAGTACACCTGACGGAAATCGTCCAATACTGCCGGTGAAAACGCCGATATCGCCGAACGCGGTGATATCGGTTGATACCGCTGCAGGGCGCCCATCACAGCGTCGAGCCGTCCAGATTCCTGGCCGAGCCGAATATCCCATCGCCGACCAAAAGGCGTGATGAGGCCGCGACTCCAACTCGGCCTCCAGGCTCGGTCCGCTCGGATATTGCCTGTTCCGCGAACCGAGTCGTTCAGGGCACAATTTATGCATTACATCCGTCCAGTAAAAATCCATACGGAACCGGCCAAAATCCGTCCAGGCGTCGCTAAGCGGGCCTGCTAAAGTGACCAACCTCAGTAGCTCAGCACCAGAGATGCGTACAGCCAGCTCTGCCGGGATATATCCGTCAATTTACGCTTATCACACGGTAAGAATTATCATCACCGCGGTGACAAGAAAGTGCATGCATGACACATCACTCATCAGAAAGGCTGTTCAAAAACAGTCTTAGCATGCATGCGTCAAGTACGCACGATCGCAAATGCACGTATGATAGCCTGCATGCTCGCAGGCATGCATGGAGGCATACGTGTGTACGTGGTTTCACAACTGATATGAACAGCACAAACATGGTGTGAGTGCATGTTTGTGTTTCGCCAATCGAAGTTCTGATCAGTTATGGGCTCTGACCAAAGATCAACAGTTAACACGGACTGATAGCAGGTCGCAGGGTAACAGGCCTCTCATAACGCGACGCCCACGGCGGCTGAACAGCGCTCGCGGCTCGTACGCAATACTGCGAGCTCTAAGAACACAGCCGACAGAGCTATTGTCGTCCATTGCACGGAACCGGATGTCTGTAGCACGCCCAGCGTTCAGCCTATGCGCTGACGAGGCATATACTGATCGAGAAATGCTCCTGGAAAACGCATTGCGAGAAACTGGCTGAGACGTCCGTCGCGTGTTGGTATTGACCGGGACAGCAGAGTACTCCGGTGAACGAATGGGACGCCATTGAGGCCTTCCAGTGCAATCCTCCAGGACCGTAATAACTACTGCGTCTTCAATAGAGAAGTCGGCTTACCCAAAGACAGCGGGAGCAGTGTAAAGACGACTCCAATACAGGATTTATGTAGAACCGAACTAATCTCTACCATCCTCTGTCTCTATCAGACTGTTCCGCCTTTCGGACAAAGACCAGCGGGACGGGGAAAGTCCACGAAGCGCCGCTGTGATAAATATTACAAACACGTTCCTCTGGTCGGCCCAAACATCGCCCGGCCTCAACTCGTCCAAAGGGCCACTCGCATTGGCAAACTACGCTGTGTTACTTCCACTTCACAGCGGTGCAACACTCAGCGTTCAAGGCACTAGCAAACGACGATCCCCTGACGCAATGCAGGACCTGCATGCCTCCTAAAGCACAGTGGAAGCCTTTGAAAACTATATAAACACCATCAGAGATTGCACAGGCACGCATTTAGTTACGGCTGAGAAAGACCCGGCCGCCACACCCATCATCCGAAGGCGGAGATTCTGTGGGACGGCCGTCACATTCATACGGGACCTCACACGGACGGGGTGGGCGGTCAACCGAGATATTACCTCCAAATCTGCCCTGTCACAGCGGCGGACCGCCCGCTTGACACACGGACCGAATACAGCGGCGGACTATCCGTTTGACACACGGGAACCGACCGGCTAACAAGCTCCGAGAACAGCGCCGTTCATGGACCGGGGCCCGAGCGCTGGTGGACACCGATGCAGTCCAGGCTATCAACCCGGTCATGGCCGTCTATGAAACAGTCTGACCCATCGGGGCGGACAGTGCCAGGCTGTGTGTGGGTATGTCGGACTGTCGCACTGTGTGTGACAGTCTTGTGCGCCTATAAAACAGTCAGATGGTAGCTCTGAGCCGACAGGACGAGCAGGACGAGCCGTGTCAGGTTCTGTGTGTGTGTGAGGGGAGGGGGTCGGACTGTGTAGGAGTCCGGGACTGACCTGCTGCTGGTACAGGACCCCGTGTTGGAGGCTGGCTGCGCACCGCCGGCCACCGGCCCTCCTGGCGACGGTCCACCCCTGTCGGCCGAGCGCTGGCGCCGCGACGGCTGTCCCGGCGAACGGCCTGTCGACACACAGGGGCACAGCGGGTTAGACACGGGTCGCATACAGGTCACAGCTCACAGTATCATTGACAGGCTACACACAGGTCACAGCCGGCTCATACGGGGCACAAAGAGTTGTTCTGGGATGAATGCCGTAACCCATGAGCTAGCGAAGACACCTACGGAGCGAAGACAGAAATGCCGCAATCTGCAGCTTATTTGCGTCGGGATCAAGGGCATGGATTGACTAACTAGAGAGAGCCACTATGAACCAGTCATTAATCGCGAATAGTGTTCCGTCACAGTGAGATTGGGTTGGCATTGAAACATCTTCAGTTTATTCTTCACACAATTACTCACCAACCTGATAACGCGACGGCTGTATCGGGCCGCTCAAGAGGCACCAAAACGTTACATCACACACTCCACAGCACTTTCAATGCCGACTATCTCACACTACTGCGTTTTCCAGAGGTTGTCTCTGTATCTAACACTACCGGCCACTTCCCGCACTGAACCACACTGAGTGGCGCGTCACAGCACCAGCACGAGACGCGACGCGACCCCTGCCTCGAATATACCACCAACACAGCCACTGTCCCTTCTCAGTCTCTCACAGCACCATCAGCACTCACAGCAGCGTTGACAGCGGCGGCGGACCAAGGAATGGACAGCCACACACACGCACGGCGGTCCAGGGCGCGGGTCGGCGGGGGGACGGCCCGACAGTCTTATCGTAGATAGGCGACTGGGCGGTCCGCACCGAGCGAGCAAACACTTCGACAGGGAGGGGTCAGACCCCCCCCCCCCCGGGACACCCGGACACGCCTGATACTGGCGCTGGAAGCGGGGGGGGGGGGAGTGCTCAGATACCGGGGTCACCGCAGGCTACACCGTCCGTCACTCGCACACCCACATATTATATGTGATTATGGACATAACAAACACTCATTCATATGTGTACTCGACCAAGGTGATGGCAGCTGCCGCAGATACCTACACCCAATGACTTCGATTTGCTTATATCTCAAGAGTACAAACAATACTTACAGCATACACAAACGACCAATACACAGACCACCACACCCTGACACATACCATGCTAGCCTGATAGTCCAGCTCTTAACAGCCAAACTGAGCAGCCACCACACCACGACAGAAGACGTGGTAGATACTGTATTGAAAAAGGTAGAGAAAATGCACTACCGCCAAGCAAATATTGTGGCTATATCGTAACCGATTAGCAGCTTCCTAAATATCAACCACAAAGATATGCACGTTAGTAGTCAATGATATATTGATCTTATACCAAACATTTGTATGAGCAAAAGCACGAAAATAAACGTAGGTTCTGCTGTCTGCTGCTGAAGAAATGTGACCGTGTTCGTTGTGACAACGAACCGGTCACCTAACCAACACTTCCGTGCAGAAATATGTCGTAATTGACTCTATAAAAACGGATCCGAGCTACACCGGAAAATCGCAGCCACCATCGCATAGTAAGCAGTGCATTGTCGGCTTCGGGAGCAAAGAAAAAATAAAGATGACGCTGAAAACCAGTGTATCAAAACTCAATAGGTCACTCAGTCCGTTGTTGTTTATGGATGAATACTGGGACCTATTCGCAATCAAGACCACCGCAAACAAATATTCGTATACAGCAGATTCACCGGCCCAGCCACGCGTTGCCCTAGTTTCAGTGCCGCCTTTTCTCTGTAACGCACAACCTTTACCGCCGGCCCTGGCACGTCAGTCCGTCCCCACCACACCTCCCACTCTCTACGAGCCCAGAGACAGAGGGTCGGCGGACACCCCATCCGCCCCACAGAGCACGCCGCGAGCACGCCGCGAGCACGGCCTTCCGAGCACGTCCACGTCCAGGTCATTGGCCGCCACGGCCGTCCGACCTGACCTGACGAGCCCTGTCATACACGCGCTCCGCCTGCAATCAGCGGCAATAAGGGCGGTCGGCGGCCGTCACGGGGCGGACGGCACGCGACCTTGGGCCGTCTGCGCGGGGTCGATACGTGCAGCAGGTCGCCGGCCGGGTCGGTGACACGGGTGGCTCGCTGCGCACATGGCACGGTGGCCCGGCCGGCGGCGGCTCGGGCCGTGGGCGCTCCACTCGGCCGGGGAAGGTGTGTAAAGGCCGGCAGGGAGCCGAGTCGCCGTCCGTCCGACCAGAATAGCCCCTCGGGCCGGCACAGCTGCCAAATTGACGACGAGTCGGCCTGACTGGACCGCTCTCTGCAGCCATCCCTTCGGTTTGGCCACTCAGGGAATGGGACGGTGAGGTGTGAGAGTGACCTCAGATGGGACTCTATCATCAGGCATAAGCCAATGGAACGATCTTTGCTTTCAACGACCATCGCTAGAGACGGTCTTGGTCCACGTAAGACGCATGACGCTGAAGCAGACAGCGTATAAACATTGATTTCACTGAAATGTTTCCATCTGTTGTTCCGTTGAACCACTGTGTTGAAATGTCGGCCGGGTTTATTTAGGAACAGCGCGGCCACACCGAGGGCACGCAGCGTTAAAGTTTTGACGGCGAGCACCGGACCGGACGTCTTGTACCGGTCACTGTCGATATTTTATTTAGCAACTACTTCACGTTCTGACCAGACATATGGAAATGTCATTCAGGCTGACGTAAATATGACGGACTATTGCCTGAGTTAAACAATGACAAAGATAGTCGCATAGTGACCACTGACCATCAGCTCAACCCCGTGAAAAAAAAAAAAATGATGCTGGGAAAAGATACAGGGAAAAGAAAGAGCCTGGGGCCCATCCAAGAGTTCCGAGCGACAACACTCTGTTATCATTGGCTACCTAGACGCAT
This sequence comes from Amphibalanus amphitrite, assembly GCF_019059575.1. Taxonomy (NCBI): domain Eukaryota; kingdom Metazoa; phylum Arthropoda; class Thecostraca; order Balanomorpha; family Balanidae; genus Amphibalanus; species Amphibalanus amphitrite. The sequence goes on along the minus strand of NW_024882484.1, from coordinate 97,198 downwards.
GCTTCCGAGGTGGAATTAACTGGCGAACACCAGTAGAGACCTTTGACCTTCTGACCTCGGGAGATTGCACTATCTGTGAACGTTTAGTTTACGCTCGGTGTTGTTTTCGAGACAGGCTTATATTGATCCAATTAGCTTATCACCGTCCCTCGACTACGCAGGCGTCGCTAGCATGAATTCGCATGTACCGTTAGACCACCACGTTTAATAACTACATCCATCGATGATATTGATCAGTGAAGCAAGACTCGTATAGCGCAGCAAATTCACCAGAGCTCACATTACATACAACACATCCTGGACCCTGTATTTGCCTCAAGAGTGGAGACGTTTGAAATTGGAAAGATGCTACGGCCGGAGATGAATGAAACCCATCTCATAACTCACTCATCCATACTACCGCCCATAGAGTGTAAGCGCCTGACAGGATGAGTAGATACTTTATACTGTTGAGCAATGATGGATTGTTAAAAATACCAAGTAGATGAAGAAAACTGAGATATAAAATAGAAATTAAGATCTTTTTTAATGTCGGCTATGGAATATCATAAAAAGTCAAAAACACCCAGACATTTATCAAACACACGGAAAACAAATTTAGTCCAGTAAATACTGTAAATCGGCAAAATTTTATAAATCGTCCCCATAGCGCCACAAGGTGAGTCATGTCACTCTCCGTCAGTGAAAACACTTTCAGTGCTTCGTCCACGGCACAAATTCAAAAGTAGAATTATGTGCCCCAGTTCCGTCAGTGAACGACGAGCAAGTCAGAGAGAAGCCGCACAGACGTCCTAACAGCGATGTCGCTCGGTGCGTCCGGAAGGAAGCCCCCAGATGGTGGACGGTTGGCCCGGAGGCGACAGACGCTAGTGAAGGGGACACGAGTGAGGTACTCAGTGTGGAGGGGAGGGGGCAAACTTCATCAGCGCCCGTTCATCAGCGGCTATTTTGTCAACAAAAGGCACGTCGAGTTCATCTCATTAAAGAAAACGCCTGTATCACTTTTCAAAACATCTAAATCAATTTTTAAGCAGGTGTAGCTAAGGCATGATCCGGTGGGTTGATCTGAAGTTACCCTTGCATTAAATTGCCACACTGACCAAGCAGAAAAAAAGAGAGGAACAGAACAGAATGTCCCTCAGACGCTAAGAGTTTGCTGCGCTATAAAACGACCCTCCTAGTGTTTCTAGCGTTTCTAACTCACTGAACGACCCCCTAGCCTACACCACCGGAACAATCCGGACTTGTGAGGCTCAAACGCCGACTACTGTATGTCTGGGGGACAACACCGTCAACAGTTAAAAACAGCATTGGGACACACACAACCCAAGTCAGCGACAGACCAAACAGCCCCCCCCCCCCCCTAACAGCCACTCTCAACACTCAAGGGCCAGTCAACAGCCGACAAACAGGGTTGCCAGTCTCGGGTGGACGCGGACCCGGGAACAAAGGGTGGCGGCCGGGCCGGGCTGGTGCGCGACTGACCTCTGCCGGTGCGGGCGGGGGCGGGGGCGGGGGCGGCCGGGCCTGCCGCCGCCGACGGCTCCAGCTGGCGGTGTCGGCTGCTGGCCGCCCGCTGCTGCTGCTGCTGCTGCGGCTGCTGACCGCTGGTAGACGGCTCCGGAGACCGAGACACGGTCTTACGGCTGCCGCCGCTGCTGCCTCCTGCAGGCAGAAATGGATAGCGGTGGTCACCCTCCGCGCAGAGAGCGGTCACTGAGACCGGCACCCAGCCAACGAGACGAGCTCAGATACTGAACCAGCCGGGAGATCTGCAGCCAATGCCTCCATACAGTACAGTTTAAGGGCTTCAGACAGGTATAGCTATCCCGAGGTATCTTAAAACGAATACGGACTCTCCTACCACGAAACTGAAACAGCCAGTTTGCACGTGGTTTATCAGACAATATAACAAAAATTGGACAGTAATTTACGCTCCAAAAACACAAACGGCCTTGACACAAACACACCGCAAAGGCACAGCACAAGAGGACGAACTTACGGTGTCGCTTCTTGGCCTCTTGCGGCCGCTCGGTGGGCGTGCTCACGCGACGTCTTTTCTCGGCCCGCCCTTGAGTCGACGGACTGCGAGACGCCCGTCTGGTCCGCTCAGTGACGCCGCTCTGGTGATCGACCGACAAACTACGCTTCGAGCCGCCGGCGTCTGAGGGCAGCACCATCTACGGTCAGAGTAGCAGGCATAGAAATAAAGTTAGCAGGTGGAACAAAGGGATGAGAGGCAAGGATCAAGGAAAAACGTGGAAAGTTACTGGGCATGAAGGGCACGTAAGCGATGTGGTCCAGGAAAACAACAAAAAGTTCTTATCTGTACTTCAGAATGTGCTCGTAAAACAGAAATTAATGCAGTTTTCGAATGAAATATTGTAGTGGCTCGTACGACGTACATCCAAATATAAGGAAAGCTACAACACCATGAGCCCAACACCGTTCCGTGCTTCTATCCTCAGGATACTGAAATCCTTGTCCCCAACGCCGCAACCCTCTCCGGGCTGGACAGGCAACTTTATCTCATGCGGGCTGCTCCCTTGGAGCGGCGCCGCTGCTCCCGAGGGAGCGCACCCCGTAGCCGGGTGCAGAGAGTGCTTGGGGGGCTGGTCGGCCTGTCCATTTGGATGGGCTCAGCCCCGGCGACTCTCTAGGGTGCCTGCCCAGACCAATGTCTCCTCCTAATTCCTATCATCCTTCCGGCTCTGAAATGGTCTTGTCAGACCGAAAGGGCCTAACCCAACAAAACAAACAAACAACAAACAAACAAACAAACCATGAGCCAATCAACCGTTCAAACTTTCAATCACTTATCTCGTCAAAAATACGGCCGATACCCCCTTCCCATCGCCGACCTATCCTGCCAAATACTGACCGCGACCCTGTCCGTGCCTGTACTCATAAGATAAGACCTATTCCCTGGACCCAACCCAATACATATACCTATACCATACCTCTCCGTGACGATCCTACTCTTGCCCCGTGTCCCAACTGGTACTGACCGGATCCATGTCTCCCTCCCCGCACTGACTGTACAGTCGTGTACAGGTTGATGGTCCCCTACTCTTTATCCACCGGGCTCCTATGGCTCAGCATTGGCAGCAGCCGCCTGGTACCGGTAGGCTGTGCCGCATGACCCGAGAGTGAAGCGGCACAGCCTACCCACACTGTATGACACCGGCTCGGGTCGCCTTGTAGAGCGATTTGACCGGACGCTGCGTTACACCGGCTGGGGGGAGGGGGTGGGGTAAGGGTCAGGCCTGTCTATTTGGCTCGGCTCGGTGGATGAGGCGGGCTGGAGTGTGGTGTGGGGCGGGGGTGATGTGGAGAGGGAGTGAGCGGACCTGGGGCTGGGTGTGTGTGGTCACTTGTCGCAGAGAACCGATCGTAATCCACCCTTCAAAAATTCGCTTTAGAGATATTCACAAAAGCCAGGGGGGTTCAAACACCCATCTCCCAAGTGGGGTGCGGAAGGACAGGTAAGGGTCCATACGGTCTCCTCATGAATTGCAGCAAAGAAAGAAAACAGACCTGTCACCAAATAATCTTTCTGAAAAGTGGACTAATCGCATTGCCTCGGACACAGAAATAAACATCCAGCACGCGAAGCGTCTCGAACCGGGCCTCTCACTACAGGTCAGTTTGACAGTCTAGCATTCCTACGCTGAGCTACACCGGATGATGGCCACGGACGGGGCAAATTCTGGCCGGGCGGGCGGCGGGGCCGGGAGGTCGGCAGCAAAGTTAATGAATGTTTTTGTGGTTTCGGGTGCCGGTCGCTCTAGCTTGGTGGAATGATGATGGATCATTGGCAAAACTTTCAACGTGGAGTCCCGGTTCGAGCCTCGTCGGGGCTCCGGCTACTTTTCCGAGTTAGGATCTGGTTTGATTTTAGTGGTTGCGAGCCATTTATACGGTTTTATATCTTTATGTCGATTGTCGATTGATTGATTGATTCATTCATCCGTTCATTTAATACATGTCGACATTTAGCATACGAATTGACATCCAGGATCAATCCGATCAATCTACCATTTCCATAAGCGTATTGCCTAAATATCATGCATATATGTGGCACAAGACCTATGGTTGCCTCGATACCGTGCCAAATCACCAAGAAGATTATATTCGCTGGGTCTTCCGTGCATTGTGCTTAGCAAAAACAGGAATGCAATTGTTAAGCGACGCAAAATGTGCATTGCAGCAAGTGACCACACACACCCGCCCAGCCCCCATGGTCCACCAACACGCCCCACACCACTCGCCAGCCCACGCCAACCACCGAGACGAGCCCCTCCCCCCGCGCTGGTCTGACGCGACAGCTGGTCTACAAAGCGCTCCACCCGGCGACCCGAGCCGATGTCAAACGGCGTGGGTAGGCTGTGCCGCTTCACTCTCGGGTCATGCGGCACAGCCTACCGGTACCAGGCGGCTGCTGCCAATGCTGAGCCATAGGAACCCGGTGGATAAAGAGTAGGGGACCATCAACCTGTACACGACTGTACCCTTGACCCACTCCCAGCACTGACCGGATCCCTGCCCTCTGCCCTCAACCGGTCCTAATGAACCCTTGTCCCTCTTCCCGTGTTTACCGGGCCCCTGTCCCTCTTCCAGCTCTGACCAGATCCCCACCAGTTCCCCCTCCCATATTGACCGGCGCCCTTCCTACTCCGACCTTTCCCCATTGCCCGCGCCCCTTCCCTCTCACTGACTGTACCTCTATTCCCCTACCCCCTTCCCTCACTGACCGCACCCCTATTCCCCTACCTCTTCACTCACTGACCGCACCCCTGTTCCCCTACCCCCTTCCCTTACTGACCGGAGCCGCCTTCGGTGGACCTGTGTCTCTGCTGTCGGCTCGAGGAGCGCAGCCGGCGCGCGATGCAGTCGTCTGCGCCGCCGTCCGCGCTATCGGGGTCGGCCATTCGAACCGCGAACTGGCGGGGCCGGCATGCCACGCGGCCGCTGGGGCACTGTCGACGGAGCGGTGTGTCACAGGGGGCAAGCAGCGACAGTGGTGGAAGTCCTAAATAATAGGTGGTCCTAAAGGGGAGTCAACAGGGAGACGGGATCACGTCGTCACTTGTCAGAGATGGTGGGTCACCGTTCCGTCATTTCCATCCCCAGGACAATCAAATCCTTCTCCGCGCCCCAACCCCCTGTTACGGGCTGGACGGGCAACTTTATCCCATGCGGGAATGTCCAATAAGAGCACAACCATTGCCGGGTGCGGTGAGTGCTTAACCCGCGCCCCACTGGGGGGGGGGGGGCTATTTATAGCCCCCCCTCCCGTTTTTCTGCAATAACTTCCAAACCGCTTGACGAATCGACGCCAAACTTTCAGTACCTTCGGCTGCATCAATTTGACACCTTGTGTCTAAATTTGAACTTCGTAGCTACCATAGGTCGGCCGGAAATGACGTCAGAGTGACGTCATGTTCGTCCGATTTCGACGCAAAACATTGAACCACGGCAATCACTCCCAAGAGCTCAGTTTTTAAGCTAGATCCAATTTCTTTGCATGAAAGAACTCAAAATTGACCGCGCTATCAAACTGCTATCTCGGATTTTCAAAATTTTGAAAATTTCGAAAATTTTATATAATAATATTCAAAATTTATATTTTTATATTTTTTTTCAAAAAGTTTTCGACTTTTCGAAAAAACCGGAATATATGTGACAGAACGCATGATTATGACTAACTCTAGCAAGTTTTAGCTAAATATCTTCAAAAATGGCCAAGTTATACGCATTATTGCAAAAAATTCACAATTATTAATTTTTCAAATCAATTTTTCAGTACGTATTTGGCATCGTACACCAATATAAATGGCGCCATCGTGTTCCTGAGCTCAAACTGCATCCAATAGACACCTTTTTTGTTGAAAAATTTCAACTTCAAAATTTGACCTTTTTTGACCTGAAAGTGACCTGACCTAAGCTTATTTCGACTCAAAATGACCTTGAATGACACTGACGACATCAAATTCGAAATCTATGGCCTAAATGGACCATAAAACATGTGTCACGTGACCGACGCATGATATAATATTTTCGTGACCTGTGATGACCTGACCCTGACCTGAAAATCAAAGTACAAGTTTGGTACCCTCAAGGTATCTAGAGCATCTGTTCACGAGTGTGGAAACCAAAAATGAGCCTGATCTGACTTGTAAGACGGCGGCCAGAGCCCAAAATGTGAACAAGCCAAAGTGCTAATAATTTTTACTTTGACCTGACCTGTGACGTCATCGGTGACCTCGAGGTCAATGAAATTAGGTTTCGCTCGACAGTTTTTCCGGGGCTATCAGACGCCGTTTGAATTTTGACGATCGGCCCAGTAGTTTCGGAGTTAGGAGGGGGGGCTATGAATAGCCCCCCCCCCAGTAGGGCGTGTTATACACAGACCCCAGTGGGGCGCGGGTTAAGGGGCTGGTCGGCCTGTCCGTTCGGACGGGCTCAGCCCCGGCGACTCACCAGGGTCTTCGCCCAGACTAATGTCTCCCCTAATTCCCATCATCCTTCCGGCTCTGCAATGGTCTTGTCAGACCGAAAGGGCCTAACCCAACAAAACAAAAACAAAAACAAAAAAGATGGTGGGCGATCTCAGAAATTTTGAGGCTTTTCGATTCAGTGCTCGGTAAAATTGTGCTGCACTCAGAGAAGTTAGAATGAGTCACACGTTTAGATGACAAAAGGTATAAAATTAAATATGAAAGATGCTCTGTATTGTAAAAATTTGCTCTCATGTTTAACCAGAGCATCCATACCCCATAGAAAGAATGCACACGGCACGCCTGTCACCGAGCGATCTTGTTTTCGACTTATACTGTCACATCCAATGCTCGTCGTAAGGTCCGGTTTTCCGCGACGCCATCTTTCTTGAACTACGCTGCTATCGATACTTCACAAAACCTCCGTCAATGGTGGCCAGAGAACGAGCGGTCGCATCTCCCGACGCAGTTCTTACGCAACGACAGAATGGTATCGTATCGCGCGCGACGCTAGATCAATAGTGTACCCGTGCGGGGTGCGGCCCGACCGGGCTATGCTCGCACCGGGGGTATCTGGTGACCCACGACAGTCTGTCGTGAACCATCCTGATAGCTATGGCAACGGGCGAGGCTGGAATCGATTTTATGGCTGGATTTTGAGTGATATTTTGCCCATTGGATTAGGACAGGCTGTTCACGTGACCACCACCGCATGAGGTCATGGAGCAGTGCCGTTTCGGTACCACCCCTCAGCCAAATATGCATAATAACGACTTAGCAGCAACAAGCGACAAAGTCCGCAGGAGGTATTTGAAACATCCTCAAAATAATATACCTCATAGAACTGTAGATTAATCAAGTTTACCGGCAATTAAGTCGGATTGACTTTCGACACAAGACAAATAGCTCACTGGTCGTAAACATAAGAGATAGCGTAATCGATCGGCTTTCTGACACTTTTGGATAGCGTCGCCTGACTCCAAAACTTCACTGGACGTAAGTACCAATAAGGGGCGTGGGGATTTGGCCCCATTGTATCTTCTTTTCTGTTCTTACTTAAAACCAGTCTGAGCCAGAAACGTTAAAATTTGTGCCTTTTCCCACCCTTCATTGGAAATATTGCATCACAATTTTGACTTACCAGTGATATGTTGTTCCCAAAGTTAGACTCAGCCAAAATTCATCGCTGATAACCACTTGCTTTGACTAACATCAGTTGCCGTTTTCAAGTAGAGGAAGATGGAAATGGCTGATATGGTGTGATATTCGGCGACATTTCCGCCGAATGTCGCTGACATGCCTGGTAAATGACATCCCCAGTCTGTTCCTGGGATAACAAATGCAGATCCATCAAATACTGAGCATTCATCACCTGTCACATAAAATTATAAATCACCATAAATCCTTAGCACTGATCAGTGAGCACCACTCATAATTACCTCCCCATACTTCTCCAATGTTCACAAAGGAACCTAGGCATAGCAGTTTTGACACAAAAGCTAATTGATCTGTGAATTTCAGGGAAACAGGACCTCAAAATTGGAAAAAGCACATATCATCCTTTTAGCTGCCAGCTTTATCACCTTGGTTATTGTGAAACATTTCAACCTGGTGTTGCATCATTTTCCTACAAGTTTACACCTGAGGGGCTTACTGAAAAATGTTTGTCCAAAAGGTCTTTTTATCACCTGTCACACTATCAGCTTGGAGTCTTAAGAACCTGGTCCATTTAGTCCTGTTGACAGTTTTGAGACACTCATGCTGACCACAACATGGTTTTCAGAGCTTCATTTCTCACTTTGAATTAAGAATGATGACTGGAGCATTTCTGGCTTCCAATACTTAGTTTAACAACTTCAAATTTCAAAATTATTATAAAACGTCTTTACCCCAAACTTTGCTCTCATCCCACCATTTCTAGTGGTTCTCAAACATCATGCTTGAGTAAGATGTATTATGCCCAATTCAATGAGCTCCATACTCAATGTCTAACAGGAAATGAAGCTTTGAGCAGACCTTACTGAATTTGCTAAGTACCTCCACCAGTTGTCATGCATGAATGTTTAGAATGAACTGAAGACACTCATGCATGTCCAAGGGTGCCTTGTTTAAATGCTGAGATAGTATCTTGCACTACCTACACAACAAATCCAGACAAGCAGATTGCTGAACCGAATATCAATTAAATGCTAGCATTTATGCAGGTACATAAAATTATGAGACAACTCAGTTGTGCCAAAAAAAAAATTGAAGAAAAAATCCTTTCAGAAAATCTTTCATGATTGGGTTACCATTAGGTTTGTTGTTTAATACCTATTACCTTCATTATGCACAACATCTAAATAAGTACCTGATGCCTAGTAAAGATATTGCACCTTTTCATATTCTGAGAAAGGGTCAGGTCAGGGCAAATCATATCTTAGTTGAACAGTAGGTAGCTCCAAAAGGACAATAAAAGTATGTTAGGTTGCTAAACAGAAGTTCTGACAGTGGAATCACAAGAAAAATTGGTTGTAAAATGAATAGCATAATGGCTTATCTACAACCAGTCTTAAGTTTGATTGTGTGGTATCCTTTTAAGCAATTAATATCAAAGAACTAGGTAACTTTCAAAATATTAATACACATACTCAACTTCCCTGGAGGCTGGAAATATAATTGTCTTGGCCCTGAAATTAAATATAAGGAGAAAACAATTGATCTGTAGTGAATGACATTTGAAATTGGCAAAATCTGCACATATTACATGCCAACTATCTGTTATAAATAAGTCGCAGTGTCCATATTAAACTGAGACTGAAAAATTGATCCTTAGAAAGATACTGTTTACAAAAAAGCATGAACTTGTGAGTAACCAGGAAGCAGTCTTTGCTTTTGACTTGTTCTTGTTACTTGAATATTACTACTGCCCTTAAAGTTCCAACAAATACAAATAAAGTTATGAAAAAATACTGCTGCTCCCATATCATATTTTTATAACTCCGAGAAATAGAGAATCATGCTGTCTGTTATTGAATTATTAATTTCTGTTTACAGTTTGAGAAGTTGAGCTGTCAAAGCTGCTCAAATATAATTGGCCGAGCAGTCACCTTGAAATTGACTTTGGTACCTTCTGTTTGTGGACACAGAACCTGAAACAGGAAGTCAAAGAAAAATTGAGAGAAACAAAAATATTTTGAAGGAAAAAAGACAAATTCATCATTCAACAAAAATTTATCTTTCAAATGACACCAGGAACAGACATCCTGCTTCATGAAATGCTCCAGGACAGCCATCTTAGACAAAATGAAATGTGCTTTTTTACATAACACAATCAGAAATTGAGGTTCTGGGTTGAAAATCTGAAAAGCCCCATTATAAACCTCTCATGTACTGAGGGGGCAGGAAATTCAGGGAAAAAATTGAGCGTAAAATACATAAAACAAAAGAATTAGGACCTAAAAGGTAGGCAAAAGTGACGCACATACAAAAGTCCTCTCTTCAGCAACTCACCCTTATAAGAGGTCACAGATAGCCTTATATCTAAGCTTAAAAGCTTCCTCGAATTCTTCTTCAACAGTTTTATGCCAAAAACGAGCACAGAAAGCAAGTATTCCCGAAAATATACAACGACGCGGACAAAACTGCACCACCCTCACGCTCCGCGATGCCCTCGGGTCGTGGGCGATCAGCTGAGCAGGATGCCCCCCGTGCGTTCGCCGCCTTTAGCTGTCGGCTATTATGACGGTGGCGTGCCAGCACCCAGCTTCAAAGATAATAGCCACGATATATCGATCAAATCAAAAGACTGGAAAATTCAACTGATTGATTTTTGCAACTAAGATGATGCGAAAATTTTAACATAAAAATGGCTAAAACGGCCGGGTGGTTCCCTTTCCGCTACCTATCAATATCAGACATGTCTTGCAGGTAAGCCGCGAAAATCGAAATCATAGCTTGCGCTTGACATAAAAGAATTCGCTCCGTAGAGGGCCTTGCTCTATATAGCCTTATATAGCCTTATATATATAGGTTATATAGCCTTGGCCTTGCTCACTGCTCAGCCTTGCTTCCGTAACGTTCTAGAGGATCCTAGGGGACTAGCAGAGGTCACACTGATTGGTTTCAGATCCCAAGCGAGGGCCCCCTGAGTTCAGACTGGCCAAACGATACCGGCAGCCGTCATGTTGGCCTTAGAGAACCCTAAAGACTAGTAAGGGCTTCTGAGATCAGCAGACGGTCCTGAGGCAGACGGATGGCCTCAGTGCCCTCTGGTGGTCTCAAAAAGCCCTCAGATGGCCTAGTGACAAGATCCCCGGCGGCTTCATACGACCCTCAGTTGGCCGCAGTAGCACGGTCTCAGATGACCGATGACCCTATGTTGACCCCAGAGAACCCATGTAAGTCGGCTAACAGAGAGTCTTCTAAAAAGGCTTTGTAGTTTGTAAGCACCGAGTAGGCCAAAAGAGGGCCTTCCTAAGTCTGAAGTCAACAGAAGGCCCTCTGAGGCCGCTAACCGAACGTCCTGTGAGATCAACACAGGCATTCAGAAGTCAGAACCCAGAGCCGACTGAGAGCTCTGAAGCCAACAGCGAGCCCTGAGGCCAACCGAGGGGTCCTCTGAAACCATCTGGAAAAAAGCCCTTCTTAGCCCGCGCACTCTTGGGGGGGGGGGGGCGAAACGGCCCGCCCTCTCTTTTTCTGTCAATAGCGGATATCGTCACCAAACTTTCAGGATCCCTCCGGACATCAATATTACATATTATGGCCGTTAAACGTTTTCGAGGCTTTGATGGGCTTGCCACACAGTGGCGGCGGAATAGGGGGTGCAGGGGGTGCAGCTGCACCCCCATCGAAAAACATGGGGGTGCAAACATATCTTTTTGCACCCCCAAAATCTGTACAAGGGGCCCGTCGCACCATCCAATACATTTTCTCCCGAAAACCAGTGATCGGGAAACGAACACTGATGTGGAATCATCCGGGATGTCCAATTATGGTCAGGAGCGTCCAATGCTAGTCTTTGGGGCCCCCACACCGGCTAGAAGTGTCCCGAGCCGCGTTTGGTGCTCCATGCGGCATCTGAGGGCCCGCACGACGGCCTCAGAGGGCCCTTTTATGACGATATCTGAGGGCTCCCACGACGACCTCTGTCCCCTGAGGCCCTACAACGGCCACTAAGGGCCCTCATGACGACCGCTGAGGGTCCCACAGATACTCCAGGGCCTCAAGGAGACTCCAGGGGCCACACTGGCCTCTGAGGGCCCTATGACGGCCTCTGAGGGCCCTTACGATGATCTCTGAGGGCTCTCATGACGACCTATGTCCCTTGGGGCCCTATAACGACCACTAAGGGCCCTCATGACGACCGCTGAGGGTCCCACAGGACTCCAGGGGCCCCGCTGGCCTCTACGACGTTCTCTGAGGGCCCTCGTGACGGCCCTAGACCCAACTCAAGTCTGAGGGCCCATTTTGCTTCAGACAGCCCAGCGACGGCCTTTGGGGGCCCCAACACAACCAGGCTGCAGGGGCTATGCTGGCATCTGAGGGCCCTGCAACGGTCTATTGAGGGCCCTAACGATGGCCTCTAGCGGTCTTACCAAGGCCTCTGAGAGCCCTGCAAAGGTATCTGAGGGCCCATGAAGACCCTCACTATGGCCAAGGACCCTCCTGACGACCTCTGATGATCCTTCCGAAGGCTTCTAAGGGCCATCACAACAACTTCTGAGGACCCCAGGACGGTCCCTGAGGGGCTGAGGGCCCTGACGACGACCTTCCTGGGCCCTCATGATGGTCTCTAAGACCCAACGCAAGCTCCAAAGGCCCACGCTGGCGTCTGAGGGCCCCACGACGGCCTCTGAGCGTCTCGACGCAGGCAGGCTCCAGGGGCCATGCTGACCTCTGAGGGCCCTCTTGACGGCTTCTAGGGCCTAACGAAGGCTTCAAGGGCCAACGCTGGCCTCTGAAGAACCCTACGACAGCCTCGGAGGGTCTCAACTCAACGCAGGCAGGTGCCAGGAGACATGCTGGCCTCTGAGGGTCCCGCAGAGTTCAGATTCAGAGGACCCAACGACCTTTGTGGACCTTACGAAGTACGAAGGTCTCCGAGAGCTCACGCAGGCTCCTGGAATTCCACACTGATTCTCAGGCCCCATTTTGGCTTGTTGAGGCACTTTATCTGCTCTTGGTGCCCCGTTGCCGGCCTCTGAGAGTCTCAATGTCGGAACTTATTGGGCCATGGGCCCTACACCGGCTTTTATGGCCCCTACATCGACTCTTGGGACTCATGACCCATGAAATGTGGATCTAGGTAAGCGGCTTCTAAGAATCCCCATGCTAGTTCTGGTAGCCGCCAGCCAAATATTTGGACTCACACGCGAGCTCCTGGGACCCCTTGCATACCCCAGGGGTCTACCTGCCTCTAAGACCCCACACATGCTTTTTGGGCTCAAACGCTTGCCCCTGAAGGCCCCACTGAGACCCCTTTCCTCTATTCAGTCCTCCATACCGGCTCTTTAGGATAAACATCGGCTCCTGTGGCCTCCATCCCGGCTTTGGAGGGCCTCCATACAGGCTTTTTGGGGGTCCGATGCTGGTTTCTGACAGCCCCCAAAAGACTTTCGAGCCTATGCTGCCTTCTGAAACCTTTCAGCAACTTTCAAGGGACCGACCCTGATCGGAGGGCTCATTCAGTCTGGGAAGTCATGTAAGTCTGAAGCCTGTCTAGGCTGTCCCGTAGCTCAGTTGGTAGAGCATTGGACTCCCGGTAGTGAGAGCCCGGGTTCGAGACTCTCCGGCGCTCGATATTTGAGACTCCTGACGGGGATTGTCTGCGGTTGGTGGGAGCAGCCGCAGCCAGTTGAAGTCAGTTGAGTGGGACAGGCCGTGTCCGGCTTTGAAGGGCACGTTAAACTTTGGCATCTAAATTCTCCCGTTACCCGGAATTGCGCGATCGGACGGTAGGGGTCGGGGTCTACGCAACAAGCTCTGCTTAGCGTGGGCTTCGGCTCTGTCAATCCGTCCATTCAAACATTCGAGCTAAATTTATAAAAAAAAAGTCTGGAGGAGTCTCTATGTGGTCGGTTTCCAAGGGGCTTCTAAACACGGTCTTCTTGGAACGGTCTCGTAAGGCCCTCAATGGTCCACTGCGGATCCAGAAAAGTGGTTTGAGACGCTGCGGGTGGTGACTATGTAGACTAAAATATTAGCCGATAAAAAACTAGCTGCATTCGCTTCTTTATGCTTTCATTATTTGAGATAGGTAGGTGCACTGCAATTTCAAACCTTTTAGGTACAGAACTTGTGTGTATGGGGATAGTTTTCCAAAATCTTCGTTTTTCATAAATCAATAAAAATCACTCAAAAAAAAAATGAAGGGGGGGGGGGGCCCACAACTTCCAGAGGGGCCCCTTGAGAAAACTTTGCACCCCCATCCAGAATTACCTTCCGCCGCCACTGTTGCCACAAATGACGACAGACTTCAGTGGCGTCACGTTCTACCATGTAAAAAAATGCGGGAAGAACTGTCAGTCTGTCACGACTACAGTTTTGAAGATATAGAAAATTGTTTGGCAACAAAAAGGTGTAGAATTGACGGGGCTACAAAACTGCTACCTCGGGAACCTTAGATTTTTTGGGAGGGAGGGGGGGGCTTTAATCCCCGAAATTGAAAGCAATTTTTCATAGGGTAGGAGATTGGGGAGAAGTGGGACATTATTTTGACGTCAACTTTGAAAAATCGTAAAAAATAGAATATTTAAGATTTAAGTAAATTGATTGCATTTACTGGTAAACGGTTTACTTCTTCTTCATTCTTTACTGTTTTTATGCGTGTTTGTTCACGTGTTTCTTCTCAAATTTAAATTTTAGGAAAGGTTGACAATGGGGTGAACTGGGACACGTCCAGGAGAAGTGGGACAGATGGTGGGGAGAACTGGGACTGGTCGAGAAATGTGATTTAAATGGAATACAATAAAAATTTGATGACCCATCACGAAGAAGAAGGTGTTTTTAACCCGCGCACCGACGGGGGGGGGCGGATATCCGCCCCCCCTGAGGTTTTTCGCGAATAGCGGGAAAACCGCGGCGCGTAGCGCCGCGAAATTTGGTATGACTATAACCTCATCAATTTTACACATGGTGTGCAAGTTTGAACCTCCTACCTTTTAAGGTCAGGTCACCAGGTCACTTTGAATGACCCAACCTCAAGTCACTTTTTTGCAACTTTGTCACCGTGCCAGAGCTACAGTAGATGTCGGAGGCCTTTGAAAGTCGCAGGATATTATTAGGTCATTAGTAGCTACAATTTGTATATCTCGGAATTTTGATATCGGTGACCTAAGGTCAGGTCAATTTCGCGACCTCCCCATTATAAGTCAATGGGGGAAAAATCAACTCCCTGTTTTTACCACTAAAACGGGTCAGAATGGCCCCATATACCATACATGACTTCATATACGATCAACCTTCACTACCTTGAGGTCTGTTTTGCTGTTGGGCAGCTGCGAGGTCATGTGACGTCATCAAAGGTCACCAAAGATTTTTGGCCAATAACTCCGTACAGGAACAAGATACAGACGCGTGGATGGTCTCATTGTGTTCAGCTCGTCAAGACGCATCGAATGATATACATGATGACCTCGAGGTCACGTGACCTGAGGTCAACCTTTGACCTTGACCTTTCAAGGTCAACATATATATCATTCGATGCGGATTGACGAGAGGATCACGATGATCCCTTAGTTTGTTCCTATCTTGACTAATTCGAAAGTTATTCGAGAAAAACTCTCCATATCTAGCGCCGCCATTTTGACTTTTTCGACCCCTGTGACGTCATCTTTGACCTGACCTGAAAATGACCTAAGTAAAAATTGTAGATCTTGGCCGTGCGTATCCGATGCCGTTTACCGCTTGTCGCTATCTTGCTTCGTTCTCGAGATCTCAGGGGGGGCGGTCATCCGCCCCCCCCCCGTCGGTGCGAAGTTGGCGCAGACCCCCGTCGGTGCGCGGGTTAAAGTTGACACCTAAAGAAATCACCTCGATTATCTTTTTTGAATTACACTGACAGCACTGAGTATCCTGGAAAAAATTCCCATGCATTTGCATGCGGGAGAACTGGGACAGGGCTTAGGCACGTTGTCCCAGTTCTCCCCAAGTCGTCATTTTTATTTCAGCTGCTCTCCCACACAAAAAGTATAGCAGATACATAAAAAAGTGTTTCTGCACAATTAAGATGACTTCACTGATATCCAAAGGTGAACGGCCTGAACATTTCACATGGCTGAATAAGCGGCAAATTGAATTAGAGTAAAATGCCAAAAAATCACATTTTAGACCCTAACTCAATATCTCAGAGACAGGTAACCGGAAAAGGAAACCGCTTGGCTGTGACGTGCCCCGACTAAATTCATGAGAAAATATGCAAAAACAAAATTGTTTGTCCAATCGGTCACTAAGATATTGAAGGTGTCCCACTTCTCCCGCGTCCCAGTTATCCCCACTCTCCCCTAGCCTGGGGCAAGACGCCCCAGATAATTTATTTTGCTACATAACTTTTGTCCCACAAAACCTGGAAGGCCAAATTTGTGCTCAACGCGTTCTTTGGACATTTTGCTTTAAATTCCACCCCTCAAATTCATTCACTTATGATCGGACTCCCAGCTAGGAAGTGGTTTGTGAAGCAACTGCAAATAGGGCGTTTTGCCCCAGCCCCAGGGCAAAACGCCCCACGGCCTGGGGCAAGAAGCCCCATACTCTAGATTAAAGATTAAACATGCTAGTTGACTAAATCTTATATGAAAGGTCCGTTAGACCTTGGGAGGCATGGCACTGAAGTTAGCACCTTCCATCCTATCAGGTGTTCAGCTACGACACTATTGTATGAGCAGGTTTTTCACCTGCCTCATAAGGCCAAATAATTAATTATTGCAATGCAAATGTTAACAAAATACTTCCTTTGCCATCCAGTTGCTGAGAAAAGTACATATAAATGCATAGAAACATACCGTTCGCCAGCTACCGAACATTAGGAAGTGGGTAGTCCGAACAACACATGAGGTAAAACGCCCCATGGGGCTTTTTGCCCCGCGACCTACTGGGGCGTTTTACCCCATCACGTAGTTCGGTCAGAGAACAACGCTTTGCACTCCAGGAAGACATAATTTAACACGAACCAACCCGGCATTATAAGCGTTAGACAATAGTTGTTCAAAATACATAAAAGTCGTTAACCTGATGTGGACGATAAAAGAACGCCATGGTGCATAATCTGACAACAAAACATAAAAATCACTTCAAAAACACATTTTTGGTTATATCTCCCTAAAGAGTCATCACAATTTATTTCCAGTCTGCTCATATAATGATCGTATAGTGCACGTTTTATAGAAGAGAGGATGTTTCCCCAGAACCTTGCCAGTTCCGAGAAACATCGGTGAGGCGTTTTACCTCGGCGGGGCGACTTGCCCCGGTCTACCCTACATATAATGCCATCAACATAACGAAAGTTTTCGAAATTTTTAAAAGATTGGGCACTCATAGGGGAGAGTGCCCAATCTGCGCCCGGTCTCCTAATTGCGCCCTCGTCATTTTCTGTGAACCCAATACAAAGGTCGATTGGTGTTTATAAAACAATTTATTAGTAACAATCATCAAAACAATATTTTTCGACCCACCGTTACCAGCGTAAGGTTGTAAGCCGCGTACTTGGAGTGGTTTTGTGTGAAGGTCACCAGTCAGGCCTGACCTCAGGTCACAGATATAAAAATGCGGAGATATAAAAATTGCACATACCTACTGATACCCTAACTAAAACCTGAAGAGAAGGAATTGATCAGTCAAAAACTCTAGCTCTGGCGTGATTGCAAACTTTTCTGAGGTGGGGTCAACAAACCACCTCTGGTGACCTGACCTGACCTGAACCGGCAACTTTTTGTCAACATGTGCGCAATGAATGTTTAGGAAAAGTCACCGAGTATGAGCTTTAACCCTCGCCGGACCTATTGGTTTTCTACATACGCGCCGGCCGAGGGGGGGGGGGGGGGCGGGTACGACCCCCCCCCCTCGCCGTTTCGCCCCTGGTGGAGCTAGCGCGTCGCGGAAAAAACGAGCGTGTGCGCCGTTACGAGACGCAGAGATTGGTACCCGATTTTAAGGTCCTAGGTCAACCGGTGACCTCTGAGGTCAGGTCAAGTGCCCCAAGGTACGGTTCAGTTTTTGGTGAATAACTTCGCAAAAAACGGCCGCAGAGCGCCGATTTTGGCAGCATCGTGTTCGTCTCGCTCAGGCGCGTCGAATGATATACTTTTTGTCCGGGTCAGGTCAACTTGGGGTGTTGACCTCAGGTCAAGGTCAGGTCAGCACCCCCAGGTCACGAAGTTGGTCGAAAGGGGTCATGTCGCATATCATTCGATTCGGCAGGTCTTCCTGAGTCCATTGGTGGCTTTCCCGACTCGCTAGCTCAATTTGATCAAGAGTTATTGACGAAAAACTAATATGACCTTGATGACGTCATAAATGACGTCACGCAAGGTCAAAATTGCAAAAGTGACGCATCTAACCTTGCAAGGAGTGCATAAAATCACGATTCTGTGTGCTTGAGATAGTTGGAGATCGTTCCCGGTGCCAGAATAGCAGTTTGAATTTTTCCCCATTGACTTATAATGGTGAGGTCACGAAAATGACCTGACCTCATATGACCTTTAGGAAAAATCCGAGATATACAAGTTGTGGGACTCATAATGGATACTAGATCCTGCAAGTTTCATTTCCCTGTGACATCTCCTCTGGCAGTGAGGGCGTTGCGAAGTTGCGACATCTGAAGACCGTGCAGAGGTTCACTTATGACGTCATAGGTCAGTGACCTGACCTTACCCAAAAATGCGGTTGGTGTCAAAAGATGCGGCTTGGATCAAAGGTCAGGTATGCCAAGTTTCAGCTCTCTATCGCCAGCGTGTTCGGAGCTATCGCGAAAAAACCCTATGGGGGGGCGGCACCCGCCCCCCCCCCCCTCGGCCGGCGAGGGTCAAGTTTTGTGGCGTTTGGCAATGGCACAAGAAAAACCTGAGAGGGAACCGAATCACCCCCCCCCCCCTTCCGCCCGGAATAGGGTCAGGGCTGTGTTGCGCTCATGACAGACAAATCAGTAGAATCCTACCAAAAAAAAAAAATCGAATCGCTCAGAGACATTCTTCCAGCAGGCCGCTGCACGCCCCCCCCCCCCCCCCCCCCCAAGAAATATCTATGGATTTTTTGAAATAGCCGCAATGAACGCAGAACGGGTTTAAACAAGTCTTCCCTGTAGGAAAAATCTTCTTTCATACTTTCGACTCTTCATTTTTCTCTTTACTCTCGGCTGAATATGTATGTATGCTTGCCGTATCTCAGTGGAATACAAATTGGCCGTGTTGAAAATGTTTGTTTTCGTTTATTTGCTTAAGTCGACTCATTCAGTGAAACTTCACACAGTAAGAAACAGGCAAGAAAGAAAGCAAGAAGGCAGCAAGAAAGCACACTCGTAAGAAAAGATACCTACCAGTGAGAAAATTGTTCTAGAAGGAAATTGTCCTTGCAAGAATGCAGCTCGTAAGAGAAAAAACGTAAGAATAATGTATCGTAAGAAAAAAGATGTAAGAAAATGTCCCAGTGGAAAATGCTCGTAGGCATAGGTATACCCTTTGTATATGCCCTAGACCCTTTTCTTACGCCTGTCCTACTTCTTAACCCGCGCCCCGCTGGGCTATTCAGCCATACGCGCCCTGCTGGGGGGGAGGGGGCAGATTCTACCCCCCCCGTCTACCTTCCGAACCGATGGTCGTAGAAAGACGGGGAAAACGGCAATCGAAAGCTATCAACAAGGCGGATCTTAAGAGCCCAATTTTTTGCTTAAGTAGGTCAGAGGTCAGGTCAAGGTCAGGTCAAGTGTAAAAATGCAAGTTTCTACAGTATTGGCCTTGCACCGTAGTTGCCGAACAATGGACTGAGACTGATTGCCCAAAACGTGTTCTTAGGCTACCAAGACAATATTTGTTGCATTCAATATCATTCAAAGGTCAAGGTCAAGGTCAGGTCAGGTCAGGTCAGGTCACCGAAAACAAAATATAGAAAAGGGCATGTGCGACACATGTTTTATTGGCCATTTTATTCATAGAATTCAATAGGCACACTCAATAAGTGATATGGACCACCTCTGGATGAAGCTCAGGCCGAGGTCAGGTCAAGGTCAGGTCAAGTGAGGTCAAATTTTGAAGTTTGTTGTTAACCCGCGCCCCGTAGGGCTACCGGCGGACCCTACCACCCGTAGGGGGGGCCGTTTCGGCCCCCCCTAAGATCTCGGAAAGTTACCGGCCGATTTTCAAAATTCAAACGGCGTTCGATAGCCCCACCCGGGAACTACCATGTGACCAAATTTCATTGACCTAGGTCAAACCGATGACGTCACAGGTCAGGTCAAAGGTCAGATTTTCACCGTTCACAGGCAATTCAAGAAATGTGCTGTGAAAGCGAGTAAATTGGTAATTTATTGAAAACCATCGATGGTACATTGTTCGTCAAACACATACTTTGCTATCTGAGGTCACTGATACCAGGTCAGGTCACAGCGAGGTCAGGTCACCGGGGGTCACAATATGAATGTGTCGTGTGATACATGTTTTATGGTCCATTTTACATGACAAATGCGATTATGTGGGTTAGGCAGCCTTTAGGGCCAGCCTAGGTCACGTTTTGGTGAAGGTCAGGTCAAGGTCAGGTCAAATTAGGTCAAATTTCAAAGTTGATATTGTTGCATAAAATGGGTATCGATTCGATGCAGCTCGTCACGGGGAGTCTAATGGTGGTCTTCGTTTTGCTCTAAGAGTTCTAGAATTGCCAAAAATTGAGTTTGAAAATTTGACGTCATCATTTTTGAACAGTTTTTTCGCTATAACTTGGCCAAAAAACGAGGTATCGATCTGAAATTTGGTATGTAGATAGAAGACGGTAGGCACTATCACATATATTCCGTTTTTTTCGAAACTCAAAAAACTTTTTGGATTTTTTGGCGAATATATCCAAAAAAATGATTTTTTGATTTTTGGGGTCAAAACTCAAAAAATTCAAAAATTCGAGATAGCAGTTTTGTAGCCCTGTCAATTCTACACCTTTTATGTCTTGATCATTTTTCTGTATCTATATAGCTGTATATATAGCTGTAGTCCTGACAGGTCTTCTCGCGAAGGTCTTTTTTCGGTCGAAAATGACAGAACATGACGTCACTCTGACGTCATTTGTGGCCAACCTATCATAGCCTCTGGAAAAATTTTTGGTCACAATGTGTAAAATTGATGCCCGGAGGGGTCCTGAAAGTTTGGTGGCGATATCTCCAGCCGTTTAGGAGATATCGACCGAAAAGGACAGGGGGGGGCCGTTTCGGCCCCCCCCCCCCTACGGGGCGCGGGTTAAGGCTTAAAAAGGTGTCTATCTGAGGCAGTTTTTTCACGGCAAATCGAATGGTGCTATTTTTGTTTCCGTACGAGGTCTACAACTTCAAAAAAATCATTTTTCTAAAAATTTGTGTGTCATGACGTCATAAACTTTTGAATAACTCCCACATTTTTGAACCGATTCTTCTAAAAATTGGTAGGTATGTAGGTGCACACTGCACACCACTTCTCTGACATATATTCCTTTTTTCGATACACTCAAAATTTTGGATTTTATAATTATTTTCCCAAAAAAAGTCAGTTTTTTGACAAAATTTGGGCTAAAATCCAAAATTTTCAAAAACCGAGATAGCCATTTGATAGACAACAAGTGACGAAGTATATGCCAAATTAAGCCTACGAAAGAAAATCGGCCTACGAACTCGACGTGAATACGACCCGTAGGTATCAGTGACCTCACTGAGCGTAGAGGTATGGTATAGCAACATAGGTATAGGTATAGGTAGTTGACAAATAATTAACAACGCTCTGCCGATGATTTCCGATAACATCATGCCTTTAACTCGATGTTATAACACATTCCTTAGAACTTAGAAGGCCTCTAAACGGTGAAAATGCGACCTTTGACCTGATCTGTGACGTATGATCGGTTGCACCTAGGTCAATGACGTTTGGTCACAGGGTAGTTCCCTGGAAGGGCCATCGAACGCTTTTGGAATTTTGAAAATCGTTCGGTGACTTTCCGAGACCTTTGGGGGGGGGGGGGAGGGAGGGAACAAAACGCCTCCCCTTCCCCAACGGGTGGCAGGGTCCAGGAATAGTCTAACGGGGCGCGGCTGGGCTACACTGAAAAAAATCGGGGAACCCCATTTCTTACAATCTGACACCACATACTCCAAAATACTCCTAAATTAGGCTCCGTTTTCATGATTTTAGGATGTCATGGGTGTTGTGACACCCGACACGGGAGCCCCATTACCTTTTGACGCCGCAAAAATGTACATGACCCCCTTGGGAGAGGTTCGGCTAGCGAACTCCCCAAAAATTGCAGGCCAAAAAATTGGAGTGTCGCTGAGACACCCCCGTTGAAACCCCTCTGGGGTGTCATTATCCTGGAGTGACACCCCGTGTTTTCAGCTTCAAATCCTACCGATAGATGGCGCAAACTAAAGTTGGTAAAATCGGGACCTGTTTTTCACGAATGGCTGGTGCATGTTTGGAGCTAAGGCAAAAGCGTGCATAGCGTCGAGTGGCCAACTATATCATGATGATATCTAGACTGATTACCGTGTCATACGTTGGTCGTGCACACTACAGGGCGCCGCAAGGCCGCGAACGGAAAGAGTAACTCCTCACCCGGTTATAAATATAGTCTGAGATTTTCGTTCCGAAGGAACGAGAAACCCCCTCCGGGCTGCGTATTCGCCAATTGTATTACACGAATCGGCCCATCAACTAGCGACATCTCTAGTGCGACGTCATAGCCATCCGCCGCGACAATGCATGCATTGAGGCTACATTTGAGTTGAGACTATTTTTGCATTGTATATGGCTATCAAACATGTATGTGTCGCCGTAGCCGAGTGGTTAGAGTCTCGGTGTGATGAACGATAGGTCGGTGGATCGATTCTTGCTTCAGCGGTTCTTTTCTCTTAAAAAGAAGTCGGTCGTAGACGCGCATTTTTGGCCCCTACGTTCGCACGCCAATATCGTACGCCCAATAAATCTCTGACAAGTGTTCATCTGATTAAGGAATAAGTTGCAAAAGAACTGCAGTTGCAGTCTATACCTGAACTACCAATTTTGTTACGGCACTGTCGATAGTCGTCAAAGTCGGAAGAGCTATTATGAAACACACTCGAATGACAACGGATTCCTGTATTATTTCATCGATCAGATAAGACATGTATAGAGATAAATTGATGACAGCCCGCCGTGAGCATGCAACTTAACAACCAGTCCCAAGTTATCTTCATAAACGTCTAATATAAATCTTTTGACTTTAACTAGATTCCAAGTAAGAGGACTTAGGTATCCCCTGGCGGCTGAAATGTAAAAGTTATAGTTAGGGCATAGCTCCTATAGATGACGCTCTGACGGCTGGAAACTGATTATCTCGTCCAGTGATTACGCTAACAGCTATGCCGAACTTTTTTAGTGCATGGTGATTCTTACACGAAAAGCTATCTAATAGCCTGCTTACCAGCGTGCGATTTTTACTTTTCATCTTAGGTTTCGCTACTTTTAGGTACTTTACCTTGCCAAGTGCCCACCTACTTTCAAAAGGTCAGCGCCGCCCCTGTCAATGCTGCGTGCTATCACCCATTGGCAGTGAGAAATATTGATCAATGAATGGCCATCGCCCAGCACCATTTGTCTTTCCATTGGCTACGTTCGCATAGTATGCACTATGCATTAGTGATGTCAATCACAGAAAATCAGAACACCGCTACCAAACCAAATACAAAGACCATTGGAAAATACCGAAACCGAACCAATCGGTTGGACTGCAAATATCTATCTTATGCAACATATTCATTAAAAGAATGCCTACGTCTGATTTCTTAGGTGCACGCCGTTACAAATGTATAAAAAACGAACAATGACAGATGACACGAAAATCGAAGTCGCCGAGTGGATTCGAACCACCTACCTCCGAATCACCAGTCCGATACTCTAACCACTTCGCCACGGCGGTAATGTACCCCATCTAGCTTAAATGTCAATAACTTAAAACTTTGCTTCAATAGACGCCACCAGGGCGAGGACCGAAAGTATGACGCCACGCTGACGTCACTCAGGAGGCAAGCTATTGGTTGGCCGATTCGTGTAATACAATTGGCGAATACGCCTCCGGGCTGGACAGGCAACATTATCTCATGCGGGCTGCTCCCTTGGAGCGGCACCGCTGCTCCTGAGGGAGCGCACCCCGTAGCCGGGTGCAGTGAGTGCCTTGGGGCTGAGTGGCCTGTCCTCTGGACGGGCTCAGCCCCGGCGACTCACTAGGGTGCCTGCCCAGACCAATGTCTCCCCCTAATTCCTATCATCCTTCCGGCTCTGCAATGGTCTTGTCGACCGAAAGGGCCTAACCCATCAACAAAACAAACGTTCCGAAGGACATTTAATCCTCGCCGGGAGTTTTTCGGAAGTATAGGAGAGTGAAACTTCTCTGAGAGATTCCCTGCTGAAGGCGCGCGGTTCCCCGCGTGGGGGTCAGGAACAATATGGGGAGTTATATCAGAAAAATAGGGGAGTTGAGCTGCACGTCCGTGAAGTTAGCGTCGTATTCCGCGACGGATTCAGCGTCGAGTCCGAATTTCAACTAAACCCAACCTATCCGATGCAGTTTGGGACGCTGATTCCGAATATCGTATTCATTTCAAATTTCAAGGTCATCTTCAAGGTCAAATCACGGATTGAAATTGAGACCCCAATTTTTCCTACACCGATCGTCCGATCCGATTTCTGAAGGTCGCATTCGAAAGCTAGGGTCAGAATCTCGAATTCCCTAATATATACCTTATTAAAAATATTTGACCTTAAAGGTCAAATCACGGATTGAAAATTTGAGTCCCCCTATTTTTTCTACACCGATCGTCCGATCCAATTTCTGATGGTCGCAATCGATAGCTAGGGTCAGAAACTCGAGTTCCCTAATATATACCTTATTAAAAATATTTGACCTTAAAGGTCAAATCACGGATTGAATTTTTGAGTCCCCCAATTTTTTCAACACCGATCGTCCGATCCGATTTCTGATGGTCGCATTCTATAGCTAGGGTCAGAATCTCGAGTTCCCTAATATATACCTTATTAAAAATATTTGACCTTAAAGGTCAAATCACGGATTGAAATTTTGAGTCCCCCTATTTTTTCTACACCGACCGTCCGATCCAATTTCTGATGTTCGCAATCGATAGCTAGGGTCAGAAACTCGAGTTCCCTAATATATACCTTATTAAAAATATTTGACCTTAAAGGTCAAATCACGGATTGAATTTTTAAGTCCCCCAATTTTTTCAACACCGATCGTCCGATCCGATTTCTGATGGTCGCATTCTATAGCTAGGGTCAGAATCTCGAGTTCCCTAATATATACCTTATTAAAAATATTTGACCTTAAAGGTCAAATCACGGATATTCAACCTTAAAGGTCAAATCACGGATTGAAATTTTGAGTCCCCCGATTTTTTCTACACCGATCGTCCGATCCAATTTCTGATGGTCGCATTCGATAGCTAGGGTCAAAATCTCGAGTTCCCTAATATATACCTTATTAAAAATATTTGACCTTAAAGGTCAAATCACGGATTGAAATTTTGAGTCCCCTATTTTTTCTACACCGATCGTCCGATCCAATTTCTGATGGTCGCAATCGATAGCTAGGGTCAGAAACTCGAGTTCCCTAATATATACCTTATAAAAAATATTTGACCTTAAAGGTCAAATCACGGATTGAATTTTTGAGTCCCCCAATTTTTTCAACACCGATCGTCCGATCCGATTTCTGATGCTCGCATTCGATAGCTAGGGTCAGAATCTCGAGTTCCCTTATATATACCTTATTAAAAATATTTGACCTTAAAGGTCAAATCACGGATATTCAACCTTAAAGGTCAAATCACGGATTGAAATTTTGAGTCCCCCGATTTTTTCTACACCGATCGTCCGATCCAATTTCTGATGGTCGCATTCGATAGCTAGGGTCAAAATCTCGAGTTCCCTAATATATACCTTATTAAAAATATTTGACCTTAAAGGTCAAATCACGGATTGAAATTTTGAGTCCCCTATTTTTTCAACACCGATCGTCTGATCCAATTTCTGATGGTCGCAATCGATAGCTAGCGTCAGAAACTCGAGTTCCCTAATATATACCTTATTAAAAATATTTGACCTTAAAGGTCAAATCACGGATTGAATTTTTGAGTCCCCAATTTTTTCAACACCGATCGTCCGATCCGATTTCTGATGGCCGCATTCTATAGTTAGGGTCAGAATCTCGAGTTCCCTAATATATACCTTATTAAAAATATTTGACCTTAAAGGTCAAATCACGGATATTCAACCTTAAAGGTCAAATCACGGATTGAAATTTTGAGTCCCCCCCGATTTTTTCTACACCGATCGTCCGATCCAATTTCTGATGGTCGCATTCGATAGCTAGGGTCAAAATCTCGAGTTCCCTAATATATACCTTATTAAAAATATTTGACCTTAAAGGTCAAATCACGGATTGAAATTTTGAGTCCCCTATTTTTTCTACACCGATCGTCCGATCCAATTTCTGATGGTCGCAATCGATAGCTAGGGTCAGAAACTCGAGTTCCCTCATATATACCTTATTAAAAATATTTGACCCTAAAGGTCAAATCACGGATTGAATTTTTGAGTCCCCCCCAATTTTTTCAACACCGATCGTCCGATCCGATTTCTGATGGTCGCGTTCTATAGCTAGGGTCAGAATCTCGAGTTCCCTAATATATACCTTATTAAAAATATTTGACCTTAAAGGTCAAATCACGGATTGAAATTTTGAGTCCCCCTATTTTTTCTACACCGATCGTCCGATCCAATTTCTGATGGTCGCAATCGATAGCTAGGGGCAGAAACTCGAGTTCCCTAATATATACCTTATTAAAAATATTTGACCTTAAAGGTCAAATCACGGATTGAATTTTTGAGTCCCCCAACTTTTTCAACACCAATCGTCCGATCCGATTTCTGATGGTCGCATTCTATAGCTAGGGTCAGAATCTCGAGTTCCCTAATATATACCTTATTAAAAATATTTGACCTTAAAGGTCAAATCACGGATATTCAACCTTAAAGGTCAAATCACGGATTAAAATTTTGAGTCCCCCGATTTTTTCTACACCGATCGTCCGATCCAATTTCTGATGGTCGCATTCGATAGCTAGGGTCAAAATCTCGAGTTCCCTAATATATACCTTATTAAAAATATTTGACCTTAAAGGTCAAATCACGGATTGAAATTTTGAGTCCCCCTATTTTTTCTACACCGATCGTCCGATCCAATTTCTGATGGTCGCAATCGATAGCTAGGGTCAGAAACTCGAGTTCCCTAATATAAACCTTATTAAAAATATTTGACCTTAAAGGTCAAATCACGGATTGAATTTTTGAGTCCCCCTATTTTTTCTACACCGATCGTCTGATCCAATTTCTGATGGTCGCAATCGATAGCTAGGGTCAGAAACTCGAGTTCCTTTATATATACCTTATTAAAAATATTTGACCTTAAAGGTCAAATCACGGATTCAATTTTTGAGTCCCCCAATTTTTTCAACACCGATCGTCCGATCCAATTTCTGATGGTCGCAATCGATAGCTAGGGTCAGAACTTCGAGTTCCCTAATATATATCTTATTAAAAATATTTGACCTTAAAGGTCAAATCACGGATTGAATTTTTTAATCCCCAATTTTTTCAACACCGATCGTCCGATCCGATTTCTGATGGTCGCATTCTATAGCTAGGGTCAGAATCTCGAGTTCCCTAATATATACCTTATTAAAATATTTGACCTTAAAGGTCAAATCACGGATATTCAACCTTAAAGGTCAAATCACGGATTGAAATTTTAAGTCCCCCTCTTTTGTTCTACACCGATCGTCCGATCCAATTTCTGATGGTCGCATTTGATAGCTAGGGTCAAAATCTCGAGTTCCCTAATATATACCTTATTAAAAATATTTGACCTTAAAGGTCAAATCACGGATTGAAATTTTGAGTCCCCCTATTTTTCCTACACCGATCTTCCGATCCATTTTCTGATGGTCGCATTCGATAGCTAGGGTCAGAATCTCGAGTTCCTTAATAAATACCCTATTAAAAATATTTGACCTTAAAGGACAAATCACGGATTGAATTTTTGAGTCCCCCAATTTTTTCAACACCGATCGTCCGATCCGATTTCTGATGGTCGCATTCGATAGCTAGGGTCAGAATCTCGAGTTCCCTAATATATACGTTATTAAAAATATTTGACCTTAGAGGTCAAATCACGGATATTCGACCTTAAAGGTCACATCACGGATTGAAATTTTGAGTCCCCCGATTTTTTCCACACCGATCGTCTGATCCGATTTCTGAAGGTCGCATTCGATAGCTAGGGTCAGAATCTCGAATTCCCTAATATATATCTTATTAAAAATATTTGACCTTAAAGGTCAAATCACGGATTGAAATTTTGAGTCCCCTTTTTTCTACACCGATCGTCCAATCCAATTTCTGATGGTCGCATTCGATAGCTAGGGTCATAATCTCGAATTCCTTAATATATACCTTATTAAAAATATTTGACCTTAAAGGTCAAATCACGGATTGAAATTTTGAGTCCCCCTATTTTTTCTACACCGATCGTCTGATCCAATTTCTGATGGTCGCATTTGATAGCTAGGGTCACAATCTCGAGTTCCCTAATATATACCTTATTAAAAATGTTTGACCTTAAAGGTCAAATCACGGATTGAAATTTTGAGTCCCCCTATTTTTCAACACCGATCGTCCAATCCAATTTCTGATGTTCGCATTCGATAGCTAGGGTAATAATCTCGAGTTCCCTTATATATACCTTATTAAAAATATTTGACCTTAAAGGTCAAATCACGAATTGAAATTTTGAGTCCCCCTATTTTTTCTACACCGATCGTTGGTTGAATATCCGTGATTTGACCTTTAAGGTCAAATATTTTTAATAAGGTATATATTAGGGAACTCGAGATTCTGACCCTAGCTATAGAATGCGACCATCAGAAATCGGATCGGACGATCGGTGTTGAAAAAAATTGGGGGACTCAAAAATTCAATCCGTGATTTGACCTTTAAGGTCAAATATTTTTAATAAGGTATATATTAGGGAACTCAAGTTTCTGACCCTAGAAATACTCAAAATTTCAATCCGTGATTTGACCTTTAAGGTCAAATATTTTTAATAAGGTATATATGAGGGAACTCGAGATTCTGACCCTAGCTATAGAATGCGACCATCAGAAATCGGATCGGACGATCGGTGTTGAAAAAATTGGGGGACTCAAAAATTCAATCCGTGATTTAACCTTTAAGGTCAAATATTTTTAATAAGGTAAATATAAGGGAACTCGAGTTTCTGACCCTAGCTATCGATTGCGACCATCAGAAATTGGATCGGACGATCGGTGTAGAAAAAATAGGGGACTCAAAATTTCAATCCGTGATTTGACCTTTAAGGTCAAATATTTTTAATAAGGTATATATTAGGGAACTCGAGATTTTGACCCTAGCTATCGAATGCGACCATCGGAAATTGGATCGGACGATCGGTGTAGAAAAAATCGGGGGACTTAAAATTTCAATCCGTGATTTGACTTTTAAGGTTGAATGTCCGTGATTTGACCTTTAAGGTCAAATATTTTTAATAAGGTATATATTAGGGAACTCGAGATTTTGACCCTAGCTATAGAATGCGACCATCAGAAATCGGATCGGACGATCGGTGTTGAAAAAATTGGGGGACTCAAAAATTCAATCCGTGATTTGACCTTTAAGGTCAAATATTTTTAATAAGGTATATATTAGGGAACTCGAGTTTCTGACCCTAGCTATCGATTGCGACCATCAGAAATTGGATCGGACGATCGGTGTAGAAAAAATAGGGGGACTCAAAATTTCAATCCGTGATTTGACCTTTAAGGTCAAATATTTTTAATAAGGTATATATTAGGGAACTCGAGATTCTGACCCTAGCTATAGAATGCGACCATCAGAAATCGGATCGGACGATCGGTGTTGAAAAAATTGGGGGACTCAAAAATTCAATCCGTGATTTAACCTTTAAGGTCAACTATTTTTAATAAGGTATATATTAGGGAACTCGAGTTTCTGACCCTAGCTATCGATTGCGACCATCAGAAATTGGATCGGACGATCGGTGTAGAAAAAATAGGGGGACTCAAAATTTCAATCCGTGATTTGACCTTTAAGGTCAAATATTTTTAATAAGGTATATATTAGGGAACTCGAGATTTTGACCCTAGCTATCGAATGCGACCATCAAAAATTGGATCGGACGATCGGTGTAGAAAAAATAGGGGGACTCAAAATTTCAATCCGTGATTTGACCTTGAAGGTCAAATATTTTTAATAAGGTATATATTAGGGAATTTGAGATTCTGACCCTAGCTTTTGAATGCGACCTTCAGAAATCGGATCGGACGATCGGTGTAGGAAAAATCGGGGTCTCAATTTCAATCCGTGATTTGACCTTGAAGATGACCTTGAAATTTGAAATGAATACGATATTCGGAATCAGCGTCCCAAACTGCATCGGATAGGTTGGGTTTAGTTGAAATTCGGACTCGACGCTGAATCCGTCGCGGAATACGACGCTAACTTCACGGACGTGTTGAGCTGCTATATTTTACACCCTAATTTGGGAGTTTGACACCCTGTCGGGTGCTTAGGGACCAAAAAGGGGTGCTCGGCTGATATTTGAGGGGTGTCACCTGCAGTCTAACGGAACCCCATGTGGGCCGGCGCTGACCCCCCTTTAGCGGCTGCGACTCCCCACTATGCGTCGAAACCCTCCTGGGGTGTACGCCAAACACCCCATTTATAATAGCTCAGCGACTCCCCTCAAAACACCCCACTCGGGTGTTATTTTTGACATGACCGTCAATACCCCGTACAGGGTGTCATTTTTTCTTTCAGTGTAAAAGAGAACTCTGTGACTGGAACCTCAGGCTCGGAAAGGGTCCTGACTCCTGAGGTCAACAACCGAGGGTCCTCTGAGGTCAGCAGAGGACCCTCCGATGCAAACAGAGAGCCCTCGGAAGCAGAGGTTTCTCTGAGGTCAACAGACGGCCTTATATAGAACAAAGAGTGCCTTCTGAGGACAACAAAAGATCCTCAAAGGTTTATAGTGGGCCTCGAGGTTAAATAAGGGGTCGTTTGAAGTCAACAGAGGTCGATAGAGGCGGGTTCTCTGAGGACACCCGAATGCAATATCGTTGATGTCCGGAAAAAATACATTTACAGTGCTCCTAGCTCGCAAGTGATGGTTCGTTTGTATGGGTAGGTAGGCATAATTTGAAGCCTAACTTCCACAACCAGCGATGACTCGACAAGTTGTCTTTTCCATCATCCATATCTGAACGCATTTACGATGTCGTGCGTTTATAGTTCAACGGTCACGCTAGTCCCCCTCCAATCGGCACTCCACATGTGACCCAATCTGATCTCTGTGTGACCTCGCCGGCTAGGTGAACGAGACATCCACCTCACCGGATATGCCATTTTTGAATGTTCCCGACGGCTCTTGGCCTTCGTGCCCGTGATTTGTCATTCTTTAAGTTCATTTAAATATCTCAATGACCACCTCAAAGTGCGCCCCTGCGTTTGCACTGCTCTCGTGCCGTTCGAACCTTCCGTGCCGCCAGTGAGACCGGTGACACCGTCCCTATCTGCCGACCCCCCCCCCCCCTCCCCCTGCCATCCCCGCCGCCGACTGCGGAGCCGTCCGGCACTTCTCAGAGCGCTGTGCAGTCGCACGGTGATCGGGGCAGGGTGAAGTCACGATCCCGTCGGCCCCAAGACGCCGAGTCCGCTGATCAGCCGCCGGGACTCCGACTTGGTGCTGACCTGCCGCTGACCTGCCGCTGACCTTCTGCTGACCTGCCGCTGACCTGCACCTGACCTGCCGCTGAACTGAAGACCGTGTCATTGGCGGCATCATGTCGGAAAAGAAGGACTCTCTCAAGCTCGGTAGGTGATGTCAGCTCGCTTTGAAACTATGGTCGTACATATACACGTGAATCTCAGCTTCATCAGGTCCAGGACCCGAATTGGTGGTTCGGGGTCCCGAAGCCTGGCCACTTTTCCAAAACCAGCGGCATAGAATTAAGGTCAAGCAATACCAGCCTTAGTTACCCAGTTGATGGACATTAGCAAATAATACATTCAAGTGAATTGGCAGCATGAATCCTTCTTGAAACGTAATTAGTATATTTTAGCTTCATGTGATGAAACGGGGCACATACCTGATACCCACCTACGTAAATTGTTTTGTCCCGTATAATGTTACTTCTGATTGCTGAAAAGCCCTCCGGGCTTCGACACACACACGGCTGGTGCCTGCACTTTGATCTGTGCACATTGCGTTTTGCGGTGCCTGTAGGATGATAAGCCACCTGATAACTATAAACATATACAGTAAACCAAAGTGGCATGTGCTTGATACAAGACACGGGCCGCGTGAACGAGATAATAAACACGCTGTATATGAACCATGCTAACTATCGCCCATGTTTAGGCGGTGCTGTGTAGAAGTACTCGTGCCACTCTCTTGGGTCTCCGATTGGCCAGCGGCGGCGCTTTGGCCTGTCTACTGTCTAATCGTATGAAAGGCGCGACGGATCGTTGGCAGCGGACCTCCAGTTTTGGGGCCTTGGCAGCGAATTACATCTTTATTTGTGTGTATGACGCAAGGTCAAGACTCAAATGTCATGCACAGGTCACCGAAGGTAAACTTTCGCTAATTTCCAGGTCAAAATTCACCAATGCTCGACAAATTGGAGTGTAGTACCGGAACAGGTAGAGCTACAGCGCCGCGGAAAAGCCGCTATTTTCCTCAGATTTGACCTAAGGTCAGCGGTTTAGCCTGCAGGGAGCGAAAAGTGCCAAAATAGACGTTTTTGTGAAAACAGTTTTCTGCAATAGCTTTTCACTCAAAATATGCCACGAGCTTACTCTGCTAACGTCGTATTCCTCTCGTCGAGACGCATCCGATGAACTATAATATGACTTTGAAAGGTCAACTGGAAAATTTGACCTCAGGACATTACCTGACGGGAAAAGAAAATGTCGTGCTGCATATAAGTCGATCTGTATCGTCGAGCTGAAAACATCTCAGTTGTTTTCATCGCTCTAGCCACATGCATCTATCAGAAGATTAGCTAAAAAAACATAATCTTATGATGAACTGATACCTAATCTTTTGATTTATTCCCTCTCTTGACCTGAGATGACATCAAGGACATAAGGAGAGGTTATGGGTGACTTTAAAATATGCTCATATCCATGGGTGTCGATTTGTATACTTTTGGGGGTGCTGCAGCACCCCCAATGCTCAAATGAGCACCCCCAATGGTTTTCCGGGCACCCCCAAATGTTCCAGTTAGCAACCCCAATCATTTTGTCCCTCAATAACTCCCACTAACTCTGCTTGAGGAAAATAATTCGTTCCGCAGTCTTTCACTACTAAAAATAAAACAATTACGCAATTTACAATGCATGAAATAAGATGTAAAGAAAAGAAAAGTTAGTCTTAAGAAGAAGGGCGAAAAAAAGACGTTCAGTTGCAAAGACACTGGTGTGGGTCCGTCGTACACGAGTGTCTGATCCTTAGAGCTGATAACGCGTACCCTTTACAAGCCGGCAGGGGGCTCCAGAGACAGGCGACGGGCCCTCAGAGGCCGGCAAAGGCCATAAGAGGCCGGTGGTACCTTCAGAAACCCTGTGGGGTCGTCTTTAGAGACCGGCAGGGACTCGGACGCCGATGGGGCCCTCAGAGTCGCCGGTGTGGGGCCTTCAAATGTCACCGGTGGGTGGCCGTCATGTGCACTTGTGGGGCCCTCAGAAGCGACGGTGTTGGGCCCTCAGAGCCGCCGATATAGGGCCTTAAGAGGCACTAGTGCGGGGCCCTCAGATACGGCAATGTATGGCCCTCCGAGGCGCCGGTGTAGGGGCTTCACAGTTGCCGGTGATGGCCCTCACAGGCGCCGTTGTGGGGGCTCTTAGAGACACTGGTTTAGGGCCATCACAGGCGCGCGGCCCTCAGAACTGCTGTTACGGAACGGACCCTTCATAGGCCGACAAGAAGATATCAAGAGGTCACCGGTGCCTTCAGGAGCCTTGTGGGATTCTCAGATACCGGCATGGTGCTCTCAGACGCCGCTGGGACCCTCCGAGCCACCTGTGTGGGACCGTCAGGGTCGCTGGTACCTGACGAGGGCCCTCAGAACCGCCCATGTAGAGGTTTTAAAGGCATTGGTGTAGGGCCTCAGAGACGCCGGTGTGGCGCTCAGGGGCGTCGGTGAGGGCCCTCACAGTCGCCGTTATAGGGGCCTTCAGAGAAATGGGTGTGGGGCCATTACAGGCGGGTGCGGAGCTCCTAGAGCTGGCGCCCTTACCCAGCCAGCAATTTGGTTCGGCGCAAGCCCGTTTTGCCCCGGCAACTGCGACATGCCAGACTTGGGCCGGTATAAACGGAACGCCGTCAAATCCGGGGTTTGGGTCGATACGACTCTATTCCGGCTAGCCAGTATTTGCTGTAGCGCTCCCGGGTTGGTATGGTTCCGGACCGCCAAGTCTGGCTCAAGTCAGGCTCCCTGCCATGGCTCAAGTCCGGCTCCCTACGACCGACCAGGTCCGGCTGCACCCCATAGCTGCTCTGGCTTACTGTGGCTGAAGTACGGTGGAGGTACGGCACGGCTGATGTGGCATAAGTCCGGCTGTGATGCGGGCGAGCTCCGGGTTCGTGTGTCAGCTCCAGTAGAGATACGACCAGACCTTGCCCGTACTTTAGCCGGAGCAAATGCCGGAGCTAGCCAGAGTAAAACCAGCTACGGCCAAGACCAAATTAGCTGGCTGGGAATAAGCCGGTTAAGACCCCCACAGTCCGACATGTGGCCCTCCGAAGCCGGTAAGGGGCCCTCAGAGGCCGCCAAGGGGCCCTCAGAGACTGGCTTGGGGCCCTTATGGAGATCTTAGTGTTGGTACTTGTGGGTCCATGAGGGTTTTTTTACGAGCCCCGTGGATCCTTCTTTGTCCAAATATGACCAACATTGACTCTTAGCGGCCAATGGCGCCTCAGGGCCCCTCAAGCCCGAATAACCCGAGGGGACCCTGGGCCCGAACCTGATGGGGGGGGGGGGGGCACGTGCCTCATGGCCCACCTGGCTACGCCACTGAGGAAAATCGTAAACCCGTAAATATCCAAATGCGATCACCTGTCATTTTTCAGCGATCATTATTGGGATCGTCTGATTACCGCCAGAGCCTCGTAGCCACCGTTGCCTCCGCGCAATGTCCGCCCCTGCGGACCGCAGCGGCTGCTGCACCG
This sequence comes from Amphibalanus amphitrite, assembly GCF_019059575.1. Taxonomy (NCBI): domain Eukaryota; kingdom Metazoa; phylum Arthropoda; class Thecostraca; order Balanomorpha; family Balanidae; genus Amphibalanus; species Amphibalanus amphitrite. The sequence continues at coordinate 62,177 of NW_024882484.1, read as the reverse complement.
GTGCTAATCGCCGTCATTGGTTTCTGTCGCCTTATTACAGAGGTGTCGGGGCCGCTGCTATGCTGCCGGCAAATATACGACTTTTTTCGGAAAGATGTTAATGTAATAAAGAAGCCAAGTAATAGGACGAGCAGAATGATTTTCAAGAAGAACGTTCTGCCCTTGGGAAATGTTAGTGGAAATCCCGGCATTATCAGTACCTTATGGGGATAACCAACCCTGCCTTGTACGGTTGTGCCCCATGGCAAAGCTGCAATCTTTCACCCGGTGCAGGGGTTGAGCACCCCCAACCATTTTGAAAAATCGACACCCCTGCTCATATCATACCTATATCCCCACTACCTATAGGTACACGCTGTACATTGTTCATGCATGTTCGACAGAGCATGCCCTATGCCTATACTATACGTGTGGGTCTAGCGGTCGCTTGTACCGTAAGCCTATCCTACAAGCATAACAAGTGGCAACTGTATTTGGGCACACATTATAAACAAGTGTCTCATGTGTTATTATCCTCTCTTTGTCACAAGTGTATGAGTAAGGCATCGGCTTGTTGGTCCTTCGGTTGAGTGGACCTAGTACCTACATAGTACATACCTAATAATAGGATACTAATAGGTAAGTATGAACAAAACTTTTCCGCCGTGATCGACCGGAGCCCATATTGAACATTTATGATTTGGATAATAATTGGTAGATGTCAACGAAATAACGGATGCATCACGTTATCACTCATGACTCATTACCAGCCATATAATATCTAAATGTAAAAGTAGGTACGTACCTACAGAGTGTAATAAATAATAGCCGTTTTCACGACGGGTTATCTGGCGAATGAACCTAATTTGATCAAATTTGCACGAAATATCTTTTACAATAAATATATTCGTATCATGAACTTATTTCAGAAAATAATATCTGATACCTAAGCTGAAAAAATGAGGTTAGGTATACATAAGCATCTGTGCAATCCAAACTGCTAAATTTTCTTAAAATGCACTGAACCTAATCTGACCAAATCTGACCAAATATGCACCTAATCAGTAATCTGCACCAGATGGCCGTCGGTGAGTACCAGATGGCCGTCATGAAAACGGCTAATAAGCACATTATATCTTTTACAAATCTTCGCAACATGTTACGAAGCTGTGAGTGGCGGCTTACGGTTGAACACTAGTCAAAATTATGCATCCAAATGGTTTATGTAGTCGCTTTAGTTTCATTTTTCAATTTTTCATCTTTAAGTAGAAACTAAATCTACATGACAAATGACTATGTATATGCGCTTTTAAAATATCATTGTGAAAATGTTAATTTAGCTGTCTTCTTCCTTAAGCAGCTGTTCGGCTCACAAAAGTGGATACTGTAAGTAGCGCGCTTGTGACAAAATATTATGTTTCTTTTAGTATCTCTTTCTGATATTCTGCTCTAGGATATAACTATAGGCCAATCACTTACCGGGAATGACGCTTTGGGGCAGTTCGATACTGCTCAGTGACTAGGCTGTAAACACTCAAAGAAACTCTCCTTTGTTCTGAGCTCTGAGCACTGAGAGTTGAGCAATGGGAGAAAAATTGTTGAAGCGAATTGCACGGATCGGCCCCAGATAGGCCCGTCTTGGGCCCGTCTCAGTCGTTGCTGACAATTTTTTGGGATCAGCCACTCCTAATTAACATTCAATATATGCATAATAGGCAGTGTGAAACAAGAGCCTACTGCTAGTTCAAGTTACCGGTTCAAATCACCTTTATATGACCTCAACTTGAACCTTTTTCAAGGAATTAATCTGAATCGTTTCATTCTACTTTTACTGTAATGAAATTATGTAATACATATTGAACAATGTCCTTCAGTTTTGATCTCTGATTTTTTTTTGTTATTTGCAGATTCCTTTTCAGAATTATTCTTTTCTTAAAAACTGTGGATTAGGTATACCATAATCCATAGTATACCAGTTGGAGTTATCATATTATTGATTTTGATGTTGAGGAGAAATCATGTCTAATCAAAACACTAAAAGGAGAAGGTGTGTGCTATGTTGTATGTGTATGGATTGCTATTCTTTTCAACAAATGGCTGTCCTCGTACTACCATTTTAATAGCTGATGTTTCACGACGCTCAAGCTTCTTCCTGACTGAATGTTCTCTTTGGATAAGATAAAGCTATTCTGATAACCTTTCATTACTTGGAAGTCCTTAACTAACGCTGAGGGGGAAGTTTGGATAAATATGTTCAACTATAGTCTGGCATTTCAAGAAATATAAGAAGTGTGTTTATTTAATTAATTCTTATTGTACCTTTCAAACTGGCACCAAGTGGTTTCTCGTAGCTACTGATTCTGAGGAGGCCAGTTTGTTGATTGAAATGTGTATTTTCAAGGTACCGAGCACAGTCATCAAATGATGAAAGACAGCCCCTACTGCGAGGTAATTTTTGAGGGCTTCGTCCATTGTCTTATTTGGTCTTCTAATTATTCTTATATGTTACTAGCTGGACATGAATATATTGTTAGTGTGCAATGCAGCAATACATAATAAGGCAATAGTTGTTAGAATTTGGCAACTGCTTGTCATTTTAGATGCCCATAATGTTTTGATTTACATACCTTTACATCAGTTACTGACTCACAAATCTTCTCAGTTCATCGATCACCATATTTCCACCCAAATACCAAGACTACCAAGTAAGTGCTAGTACACCCATATCTGCTGCATTCCTGTTGCAGTATGATGTTGCAGTCCTGTTTTGGATATGGATTATTTTCCCACTACCCACCCTATCAGCCAGTGTTGCCCAGTGACCACCACTCACAGCTCCACTGCCCCTCCCGCCTACAGATGAGCTGCATGATGGTGAGCAGGGTGGCGCGCCAGCCGCGGCGGCGCCCACCGGTCTGCGCGGCCTGCTGCGCTCCTCCGGCTACAGCCTGTACGTGCTGCTGCTGCTGCTTCTCACCTACCTGCTCAACCAGCTGGATCGCTACATGCTGGCCATCGTGGCGCGGCCATCGGCGCAGGAGATCGAGTTTGGCGACAAGGGCTGCCTGCTCAATGAGACGGTCAAGTCGACCTTGGAGGACGGCAACTGCACGGCCATCACCACGGAGACGACGTGAGTCGCATGGAGGGAGACTGGGGAGGGGGGGGGGGGGTGTAACTGAGACGACATGAGTCGCATAGAAAGGGGGACTGTGCGTATCGGTCACGGGTCCGCCAGCTGAGACGGTGTTTTACATGCATCTAATTCTACATGCATTCCTGAATGCATCTACAATCTACATTCATTTCAGGAGATCATGCATTTACATACTTTAAGACTGAATTTGTCTTTGAAATATCTGATCGTAATCTTAACTGGGGTTTAAAGGCACTGCTATGCAAACCGTTTGAAAAATATTTTCATGCACAGGAGTCAAATAGACTGATCTTCTTCAGCAGCCGCGGGTCCTATGTTTCCAAACATTCCATCGATATCGGAGACGGTCTTTCTCACGTTTCTAAATGTGCCATCCCTTTCCCGCAGCTGCACGAGCTTCGTTGACGCCGACGGCCACCACGGCTGTAAGTGGGACTACACGGGCACCGGAACCGAGTACAACCTGCTGGCCGGGCCCGTGTTCATCCTGATCTACACGTTCGCCGGCATCCCCATGGGTCTGGCCGCCGATCTCTACAACAGAAAGGTACGCGAGAACACACGGGTCTGCCGGGAGCAGAGGGCGATTTGTGCGCAATGGTGGAGGCGCTAGGCTACTGCTGCATTACAAGTATTGTAGAAATAACGTTAAGCGATTATTTCCTTCAAGATCTTAGTCATTTATTAGGTTGTTCGCTTCTTAGTTCGCTTATGGGTTACTTTATTCATTAATTTATCCATTGCTTCGTCCACCCATTCATTCTTTTGCATATTTATTTATTTATTCATTCATTTATTTATTCATTCATTCATGTATTCATTCATTCAGTCAATCAGTCACATATTCATTTATCGTTCATTCGTTTATCCATTCGCTCGCTCACTCACCACTCACTAACTCACTGTTCCCGTCCCCGTTTGTTTCCCCGCAGCTGCTGCTGGCCGGAGCGCTCATCCTCTGGTCTACCTGTACGTTCCTGACTGGCTTCGCTGAGGAGTACTGGGAGCTGGCCGTGCTTCGATTCGGCATCGGATTCGGGTGAGTGTTCGGGCACGACGCGCGTCAGCGGCCACGTACTGCCATCTCCGTTGAGCCGCAGTTTGATGACCAAGTGATGATTTCTTTTCACTGTTATGATTTTTTACTGCCTTGAAACTGTAAAAAAAAAAGTTTTTAGTAATGTCGATATGGTTTGGTGTTATGCTGTATTACGGAGTCTCCCTCCCATTTTCGTGTTAGCAAGTGCCTTGTGCAATGCGAGGTGATACACGCCGCCGTCTCGTGCCAGATGCACGTGGAACCCCTGCGGCTCAGTGCAGCCACCCCGGCCTTGTCTCGTTGATTGGCGGCTGCTGTGCGTCGTACCCTGTCCTTCTGATGACGCCACAGCGTCTGATAGTGGCTCCGGCACGTGTTCGGACGGGACGGGCGGGGGCGGGGGCGGGGGCTCAGAGGTCAATAGTGTCCTAGTGCACGCGCTTTCCGCCGGCAACTATAGCCAGGACCATGACTAGCTGAACAGGCCGTTGGTCTGGAGCACGCTGACTGGCCATTATTTGGCTGTCTCCTGGGTCGCCGTAATTCGGGAAACACGCGGCCGATCGGCGGGTAGCTATCGCATGTGCTCGGCCGAGGAGAGCCCTTGACGGCGGGGGCGGGTGTCGGAGCGTCACAGAGGTGTACCAACCTCTTAGATAGGGACAAGGACGGCCGATCGGCAGCTGGGTCAAGTGCCTCCCTCTCGATAGGCCTCTGTGTACCGTGACGGGACAATTTGAACTCGGTAATTTCAGGGGACGTAGACATTGTACTTGTCTGAACTAGTGGAATTATACAGTATGTACTTAGTGCAGTTATTCAATGGTTAGGTATGCACTTCAATGCGCCGCCATAAAACTGTCAACATAAAATGTCAAAGCCTATATCTATTATTGCTGGTTGATCATTTGTTTTTGTATTCTTATTTGGCCTGCAGTTGCCTGCTATTTTAAGGATTGCTTGTTATGTAACCGGTCGGCTTCAGTAGTTACGTAACGAGTCTCGGCTTCAGACAAGCAAATAATTTATCGTCCTTGCTCTCTGCTGATCTTCACGATATCTACGGACGACGGTGGAAACTGGAAATCTATGTGTTAATGCCGTCGACCGAAATCTTATCGACCTAGTCGTGGGGTTTTCTTTCCGCACTGCTAATTCTTCGATTAATTAAAGAGGTGATCAGTTTGACCGGTTTACCCTCTTTTCGGTTCATCAATTTTCGGTCCAGCCACTCCATTCCTACTTTAAAACATATTTTACGTTCAAACCATTGGAAAATGAACGGTATCTTTAAAAGACTTGAGATGTATTTGACTACTTACTTTGCTCAACGTCGATGTAGATACACTGGAAGGTCGTTAAATTGTTCGCGTCGTGTTATCGACCTAGTGTCTATTGTCAGAAATACTCCGTAGTTTCTAACTCAGCCAGTTTGCGACTTCGCTGCACCTCCTTGAATGACACCATCAGTATTTATATTTCTTCATGTAACAAGTGGGCTGTAATCCAGTAGTCATGTACGAGTAGTCTCGTAGCTGAAACAATCCACCGGAGAGGCGACCCTGTTCCTCCTCTGTTGGCAATTTATGTGCACCCGCCATGACCCCGTCCGTGTCTTCCCGTCGCCAGAGAGGCCGGATGCACGCCGTTCGCCACCTCTCTGCTGGCCGACTACTTCATCCCCGAGCTGCGAGGCACCGCGCTGGGCGTCTACAACTGGGGCATCTACTTCGGCTACTCCATGGCCTACGCCATCGGCAACTTCATCACGGACGCCAACATCATGGACATGGTTAGTCAGCCGTGTAATTAAATGGTAAGCGGTGACATGGTTAAAATAGGCTCTCAACATCATAGAAATGGATATGTTCAGTCAGTCGGATGGCATGAAGCAGATGGAAAGAACGCTAAGCCTTTTGCTATATTTAATTCGCCTGATATGGCAAGACTGAATCAACAAATGCTTGCTGCTTGTAGGGCGTTTCGTACGTTGTATCTTAGTCTTTAATCATGAATGCGTTATTATTGAGTGGGCAATTGTATATTTATTTGGTTTCCTTGTATTTTGATCACGGGTGTTGTCGCAGGTACATACATTCAACAGAATTGTTTTGGTGTAAAAAAGGGATCACAGTAATGAGTTGCAGTTTTAACAACACCAAGAAGTGCCAAAAGTGGTCCAAGGTCTACAACGATCAGACAGCCGACCTCTGTTAGCGTTTGCGCCATCCCACACCGGTCTCCTTGTTCCTCATCTCGTATTGTAACTCTCCTCCTCATACAGGGCTGGCGGTGGTCCTACTTCATCTCTGGCGGGCCCGGTATCCTTCTCGGCATTCTGATGATCTTCACACTGAAGGAGCCACTGCGGGCCGGTGTGACTGACGAGAGCCGCGCCGCGGCGCGTCAGAAGACCTTCGTCCAGCGTCTGCCAGAGATGATGCGGCTCTTCTTCCGACCGTCCCTGTTCCTGCTCTGCTTTGCCGGCGCCATCAGGAACGCCGGTGGGTGGCTAGAGAGGAGCGAGGGAGAAAGTCTGGTTATGACCGGCACTTGTATTAGGTGGTGCTACACAGACGTTTCACCTCAAAACAGAAGAGTTGATATGTGGCTGAGAGGGGTTGCTGTTGGGATGCGGTGATTTCGTTTTGCGTCGCAAGTGCTCGGTGAATCTTTAAATGCAAAATGGTATCGAAGTTCTTTATCCATTGATGATTTTGAACGCTGCATGATTCATATGATCATTTTTTTAACACTTAATGGGACTCTGTAATTTCAACAATGCTTCCAAATGTCTCAGAGTTATCGGTTTGGGAAGTATTTATTTTGCTGAAGCATTTTATTTCATTAAAATAGTCAGTTTATTGGCAGTGCTGTTTTCACGATTCGGTCCTTGATTTCCGTCCCCGATACTGACTTTTCCCTTTCACTCTGTGCAGCCGGGTACGTGTGGTCGTACAGCACGCAGACTTTCTTCGAGGGCATCGGCCAGACGTCTACCCAGATCGGTGCCTACATGTCCTGGATCCCGCTGGTCGCCGGCTCCATCGGTCAGTCGCGCACGGCTAGGGGCTGTGGCGGTCTAGAAGACAGTTACACGTTCTTATACGGCTTATTTCAACGATTAAATGAGAGGCTGTCTTTTTCTGTAAACAGTATTTTCCCCTCGTCGTTTTGTAATTAATTTATGATTTCCACGGAGCGTAGTGCACAATAATGTTCATGGAATCGTATGTGCGTTGTCATTCGATTTCGATATCTTCATTGCTATGGTAGGATCTCGGCAACAATCGTAGATTAATGTCTTTTTTAATGTGTCACATAAGCCATTTCACGTAATATCTGCACCTCACCAATTCCCCAGTCGCTTCCACCTGACCATCCCCCACCCCCGTTGCCCGGCCGGCCTGTCCTGACCTGTGACCTCTCGCACAGGTGTGGTGTTTGGCGGTTTCATCTCTGACCGGGTGGTCAGCCGGGTCGGCCCCCACGGCCGCGTCTGGGTCATCATCATCAGCCAACTGCTGGCGGCGCCGTTCGTCTTCTGCGTGCTGTTCGTCGAGCCGCCCTGGGCCTACATCAGCCTCATCCCCGTCTACATTATCGGTGAGTCGTCCCGGCGAGACTTTTGACGTCGTTTCGGGCAAGCTACTTCATGAGTGTTCGCATTTTACTTGCTTGGGTGTCGGGGTTATAGGACGTTTGGAGCTGTTTTCTTGAAGACCATGCAAAATTCGTTGTGCAGCCAGACGGTCTAATTTTCCTCGTTGGCGTTAATCACAAACATATGCTTCTTTCTGCAGCCCTAACCGAACTTTTCATGAGCTTATCATGAGCCCTTTTTGTCATGCTCTTGACTGGGCTGACAGCGACAGCCACTAGCTTAGTCCCCGGTACCATGCATCTGCACGGTGTTTCCTAGTGTCTGTATACTAGCTGTACTGAGAACCCCCCCCCCCCTCCTTAGGTGAGATGTGGATCCCGATCACGCTGGCCGTTCTCGTGGAGCTGGTGCCGGCCGAGATCCGCACGGCCGCCGTCGCCTTCTATTTCTTCGTCATCTCGAACGTCGGCGGCAACATGCCGCTGCTGGTCGACCCCGTCAAGCAGGCCTTCAAGAACGCCGGCAACTCCGAGATCGACGCCCTCCGAGGTAGGTTGGCCGGCGGAGCGGCCCCGACTCACGGCCGCGGGGGCGTGCGGAGAGGGGGAGAGGATGGTGTGGTCAGCTGGACGCCCGGTGTGGGACGCAGTGACTGGTGAAGTGAACAGTGAGGACTATGGGAGGGAGGGAGGAGAGAGGATGAGAGAAAACTTGTGTGTCCGGACGAGGCTGTGTGGAGGTTAGTAATGCTCATATTTGAGTTACGGCCGCATTCCCATTTTTACGAAGATAATAACCTCCCGTTGTGCTGGCAGTAGGCATGAGCATCAATGAGTTACCCAGCAGTCTTTCTGATCGCGCTGTTTTCTACGCCATATTCTGAGTAACCCTCTCCCCTCCCGCAGACACGCTGTACCTGTTCTACCCTGGCGAGTACATCCTGGGCGCGCTGCTCTACCTCCTGGCACTGTTCTCGCTGCGCCGTGACCTGAGGATCGCCCAGGAAGAGTCCGCCCGCGCCGGCTCCATCCAGAAGGATGGCGAGTCCAACGAGGGATACGAGCCGACCGCAGAGGAGACGTAAGCGACTGAAGGGGCCGCAGAGAGCGCTCACTGACCCGGGGGCGAGGGAGAACGGCGGGAGATGTGATGTACGTCAATGTATTAGCTTACATGTGAATTAGGCGATTGTTAGGGATGCGGCCCCCCGTTCTGTACCTGTGGTGAAGATAGAAGACTCTGTGGTCAGATTGAACCAAAGGTCTCAAACGCTAGGCGTGAAGCCTAGCCCGTGGAATGCAACTGAACTAAAACAGTACACCGACCGACCATGTCCGGCTTATCGGTTCTTTGTTTTACTTTGTAACACTGGCGGTCCCAGGGGGGGGGGGCCACGGGGGCCATGGCCCCCCCTTTGGTGCTGAAAGGTGGGGCCATACTATCTTTTGGCCCCACCTTTCAGATCGAACAAAAGTCCTAGAAAGCTTTTTGTATGTTTCATTTTCTTTCTTGCGCCATCAAAGGACGTAAATTTCACTCATGGAGTGGGCTCAGTTTCGCATTCTGTCAATTTTGCGGTCAGCGTCGCTGGCACCGATTCACGAGTATGGCCGGATCTTATATGGAATATCAGCGTGGGTTTACTTGAGGCTCTCGTATGCCCAGCAATGGCTGGCATGAAACCCTCTTCGGCAGTGCCGGGTGGGCCCTGCCAAATGAGCGTGGCTCTTCGACATGCTAAAGTAAGACCTCATGGGTTGATGCTGCGCACCTCAGAAGCCCGGTGGTGACGCCGTATGCTGGCTTGGTTTCTTAAAGATTAGCGTGGGACCTCCGGGGCCTGCATAGAGTTTGCATGAGCTAGTAGGTATGCAATCTCAGAGGCCTGTGTGTAATGTGTACACAGTGGCGGTCGCGGGGGGGGGGGACATCAGGGCCATGCCCCCCAAAGGCCAATAAAGAGGGCTATCATATCATTGCCCCCCCTCAAACAACCGATGGGCCCCCATAGGTGTATGGGGCCCTGGCCCTTATTCGATCGTCACGAGGCCTAAAAAAAACCACTCCCAGCTATTAATATAGCTCCCACACCGGTCTTTGAGTGTCCTACACTGACCTCTTAGAGAACTTCAGTGGCGGTCAAGCGCCCATGTTGGCCGCCAAGAGCCCACATCGACCTCTGAAGCCCCACATCTGGCCTATGAGGGCCCCTAACCGGCCTCAGGGGCCCCAACCGGCGTCTGAGCGTCTCACACTGGTCTCTCGTGGCCTTATTTCTGTCTCTGGTGTCCCAAGACGAACCTTTAGGTGCCAATGAGGGCCCCGCACTGGCTGCTAAAGACCTGATGCCGGCCTCTAAGGGCCTGTATTGGCCTCTGAGGAAGGCCCATCTTGGCCTTTGAGGGCCCTCTGCTGGCCTCTGGGGTCCAACGACGGCTCATGCCGGTCTTTTAGAGCCCCACGCTGACCTCTGAGGGCCCCATGTTGGCCTGTAATGAGTAAGGACCCACATTAGCCTCTGAGAGCCCAACTCGGTCTCTGATGGTCTCAAACTACTGGCCTTTGCAGTTTGCAGGCCCTGTACTGGTCTCTGAGGGCCTTAAACTGGCCTCTAAGTGAAAACATACATGGGTGGGCTTCTGAAGCTCAGAGGGCTTACGCAGACTCCTGCACAGCCTTACGTTGGTCCTGATCGAGATCACTTTACGTCCTGATGGTCCCGCGTAGATTCCCTCATATTTCGACGTCGGGACCCCATGAGCCGTTGTGGGTCCTGGGGCTGGCAGAGACTGACGAAGTCCTCAGGGCTCAGGGCCAGTCTTTTTAGCATGAGGACTAGGCATTTGAGTGAGCCCCAATAGAGCCGTTGCGAAGCCCGCAGGAGTCGCGCGCGGCCCTCAGATGCCAATTTTGAAAGCCAGGAACCTTTGGTCTCTAGAGGTCGGTGTACCCACTCTCTCCCGCCGCCACACAACTACTCGTATATGAGTAAATGTCATAGTCTGAAAATGCTCTCTGGGTTTCACATGCTTGTTCAAAGCAAGAGGTAGGTATCTGTACGTACTTTTCCGAATTGTTTTATAGTGGTAAGGTCATGAATCCGCGTGCCCGACCTTCCAGTATATGCTACACCGATCCGTCGCCATGGTGCAGTGGCCCGACCGGTGGAAACACCGTGGGACGAGAAATGGAACTGGTGATTTTGCCTTAGATTGAGCTTAAAGATTGCACGCAAGAACGAGATGGATGAAGCATAAGTATGGCCAACTGCGCGGCGCCTCGTGGACGTAAAAATTGAGCCGATCACCCTCCGGTGACGCAGGGCCTCGTCTAACATGTTAACTGGGGGGGGCAATTGCCTCCCCAGTCGAGCGGTTTGCCCCCCCCCCCCAGTGGCCACCATTTGCCCCCCCCCCCCAGTCAACACGTGAACTTCTCACAAAATTACCTTATCGGCAATACGTTTTGCTAGGAGTCTTACATGGATTTAACGAGAAACATTAAATGATTTGTTCAATAACTGTTCATGGCTACGGGAAAAGCCAGAGTTTTGTGATTTTCAGAGCTGAGAGCGCCAATTAGCAAATTGTCAATTAGCAGAGCTGGCCAGTGACCCAACTCGTGTTTGCCCCCCCCCCCCCACACACACACTCAATCAAACGCCCAACACGGATAAGTATGTTTATCACTGTCTGGTGAGGGGGTAATACAATGTTAACCCGCGCCGGGCCGGTGCTCCGCGACTTCCGCGCCGGACCGGGGGTGTCTGAATCCCCCCCTTCTAACTCCGCTCCTGGGACAACGTAGTGACACGCATTAAGCGGCATTCGAAAGAGCGTCAAAAATAATGACGGAAACACTTCAGTCATGTTTTTAGGAAGGTCAAAGTTGATATCGCCGACGCCAGAGGTCATCAAAGGTCAAATTTCGCCCATTTCAACAATTTTGGAAACTGCCAACAGCTAACTCTGGAACCGATAGAGTTAAAGCGCCGAGGAAAAGCCCATTCGATAGCTCTTTTAACGCTCTTTCGCCGGTGTGTCCTCAGATTTGACCTCAGGTCAACGGTTTAGCCTCCAGAGGCCAAAATCTAAAAAATACCCGTTGTTATGAAAAACGCTTTTCTGCAATAACTTTTGACTCAAGGAAGTGACATTTATTTTGAAAGCATCGCGTTCCTCTTGTCGAGACGCGTCGAATGAACTATAGTTTCCCAGTAAAAAATACCATTTGAAACCATTAGGATTTACCAATTGGTTTCAAATGTGTCAAATGGTTTGAAATAGGTTCTAATGGTTTTTATGACCATTTGAAATGGTTTCCAATTGGTAATTTCCCAATTGGTCTGAAATGGTGTTTTCCATTTGGTCCCAATTGGTTTTGAAATGGTTTCCTAATGGAAAATAAATCCCATTTGATTTCAAATGGTGTTTTCCATTTGATCCCAATTGGTTCCAAATGGAATAAAAACCATTTCATTCCAAATGGTGTGTCCCATTTGGTCCCAATTGGTATCGAAATGGTTTCCAATTGGTAATTTCCCAATTGGTCTGAAATGGTGTTTTCCATTTGATCCCAAATGGTATGTCCCCAATTGGTATGGAGATGGTTTCCAATTGGTAACTTCCCAATTGGTCTGAAATGGTGCTTTCCATTTGATACCAATTGGCTCCAAATGGAATAAAACCATTTCATTCCAAATGGTGTGTCCCATTTGGTCCCAATTGGTATCGAAATGGTTTCCAATTGGTAATTTCCCAATTGGTCTGAAATGGTGTTTTCCATTTGATACCAAATGGTATGTCCCCAAATGGTATCGAGATGGTTTCCAATTGGTAACTTCCCAATTGGTCTGAAATGGTGCTTTCCATTTGATACCAATTGGTTCCAAATGGGATAAACCATTTCATCCCAAATGGTGTGTCCCATTTGATCCCATTTGGTATCTAATGGTTTCCATTTGAAACTCCCATTTGATCTCAAATGGTTTTTCCCATTTGATCTCAAATGGTTTTTCCCATTTGATCCCAATTGGTGTCCAATTGGTCTCCAAATGGAAGAAAACCATTTCATCCCAAATGGTTGTCCCATTTCATCCCAATTGGTGTCGAAATGGTTCCCAAATGGAAAAGCAAATCTGTTTTGAAATGGTGTCTCTCATTCTATTTCAACTGGTGTCGAAATGAAAAATGCATTTGAAAAACATTCAAGGGTCGTTTTAGGCAAGAAAAACATACTTATATGGCAATAACTTTTATTCCATGAGATGAATAAAAGCAAAGTCCGAACCGTAGTCGGAGCTCTGCCGTCCAAAGGCAAAACCGCATATGTCGGGTCAGGTCATGACCCGACATGTGTTTTTGCCTTTGGACGGCAGAGCTGGAGTCAATTTTGGAGTCAGAGTCGGAGTTAGAGTCATAAATCCACCACTTTGCAGCCCTGTTTCCAGATGTGTGACAAGTATGCTTCAAAAGTGTTTCTACCTTGATGGTCTCTAATGGTTTCAAGTGTGTTTTGAATACGGACTGGGTATCTATTAGTTCCCAATTGGTACCCTAATGGTTTCTAATGGTTTTTAAACATATACTTAAATAATAGACTTAGAGGTAATGGGATGACCTTTGACTGGTTGTACTTGATAAGCATCACTACAAGGCCTTGGTTTTTCATTAAATAAAAATGATTCGCAAAATTCACGCCGTTTCCGCTCATTTAAACAGCACTACTTTTTCTCTGTGTGCCTACGCTGCCGGCGCCCGACCGTTGCCGCCGGCCGGCCGCGCCGGCGCCACAGTTCAAATCGGGCGTCGACGTCGGCCGCCCGGCCGGCGCGCCACCGGGTTTCGCGCAGGTTTCGCGTTCGCTGGGCCTGCCCGCGGTCGACCGGGACCCAGTCCTGCTGTAAAAGAGGAAGCTGAGCAGAATCACGCGGCTGGTGAGTGACTTTTCTTGTGCAGCTGTATGCGATATTCGTTTTAGTCGACTGCAAATACTGAAAATAGTTATTTGAATAAATTTGGTTGCATTTGGCATCTTTGTAAGTACTGAGTTTAACAGAGGTGAGAAAGAGGCTAAAAATTTGTTATCACAATTTATTTTGCCAGCAGAAAATTGTCAGTGCCATATTTGTTGTGGTCAGGCTGCCTAAATGACAATGCAAGTTGCATGAGCTTAAAGTTATTATATTGTGTCTGGTAATTAATTTGATCCCATCGCCCAATTAACCCGTGCTGTCCTGTACTGTTGCAGGCACGAACTTGCACCGGACAGATGCCGTCTACCGGCTCTACACGGGTCCAGATGGGCTGCGTGCCCGCATTATAGCTACGTTCTGACTTCTGAAAATTCTGATCGCCACGGAAGATTAAGAAATCTATCTGTCAGAACAACAGACAGTATCACCGATCGGAATGATATTGTATCACGTCGTTCATTGTGCCTATGTGGAATAGCGTACGTATGGCCCAGTGTATAACTACATTGTAATTCTGTTCTTGATTCTGATAGCAATCGCCTCATCGATATGGTGTTGACCAAACAACAATGTCCATGTGTAGTTAATGTCTAATGTTGGTAGGTACGTACTGATGAAAATGTATATGCTTGCAGAGTAAAACAATAAAAATAATTCACGCTGCAGTTTGTTATTTTGTGGATGAAATGCATGGACTTCAAAAGGATCTTCAAATGGTAATCCAGCTGCCCAGTAAAAAATACCATTAGAAATTACCAAATGGTTCCAAATGAGAAAAACCATTTGACTTATTGAACACTTTTCCAAATGGTTCCAAAGAGGTTCCATTTGAAATGTGGCCAATTGGCCACCAATTGGTACCAATTGGAACCATTTCATGACCATTTGAAATGTGTCCGATTGGTACCAATTGGTGACTAATTGGACACATTTCAAATGGTCATGAAATGGTTCCAATTGGTACCAATTGGTGGCCAATTGGACACATTTCAAATGGAACCTCTTTGGAACCATTTGGAAAAGTGTTCAATAAGTCAAATGGTTTTTCCCATTTGGAACCATTTGGTAATTTCTAATGGTATTTTTTACTGGGTTGACGTTGAAAGGTATTTTGAAAATTTGACCTCAGGTCAAGGTCATGACCTGACCGGAAAAGGTCATGTTGCATATCAGTCGATCCGTATCGCCGAGCGGAACACATCTGAGGTGTTTTCATCGCTATAGCATGTCTATCAAAAGTTATTGTAAAAAAAAAACTCATGGGACCTTTTATGACCTGATATGACCTCAGGGTCATAAGGAGAGGTCACGGGTGCCATTTTCGGTTCAGCTTGTCGAGTTTACCTGTAACACAATGCTTGGGAGTGTTTGGAATGACGTTCGTCCAAAAAGGCGCCTTTCAATTTTCTCCTATTGACTTAGGTATAATAGAGAGGTCGCAAAATTGACCTGACCTTAGGTCACCGATATCAAAATTCCGAGATATACATTTTGTATATACTGTTACTCTCATCAATTGCTGAAAGTTTTAAGGTGATCGTTCGGTCGGTGCAGCTATGGCGAGGATTCTAACTTTTTTCTCAGGTGAGGTCACTTGACGTGACCTGGTGACCTGACCTTGAGTGACCTGGGTCTGAAATTTTCACAACACGTGCGGAACAGATGCATGAACAGGTGTGCCAAAAACGGCGGCGCTCCACGCCGCCGTTTCTTAGATATCTGCGAAAAACCGCGGGGGGTGTTCAAAAATCCCCATGCCCGGCGCGGGATAAAAAATCACATTAAAAAAATAAAATTGTTAAAAAATCATGGTCTCAGGGCTGTGACGAAAAACAAGTGGCCTAAATCCGGTGAGAAAACAGGATTTGGGGGTACCCTAGGTTTGGCTCCTTCAGTCTCTGCCCCCCCAGTGAAAATTCCTTAGACGAGGCCCTGCGGTGACGGATAAATGTTATGCCCCGCGAGTGTGAGTTTGGCCCCCCCTTTTGCTAGCGGCTGCGACCGCCAGTGCTTTGTAACCTGCTCCCGTTCGATGTTTGCTTAAAGTTCTTGTTATTCCCGTTTAGGTTAGCTAGCTGGTCGGCTATATATTGGCTGTATCGACTGGTTAGCCAGTCATATACTCATGGCTTCAGTTTTACATTGGACTTTTCTGTGACGCGCGTTTTGCGCCAGCAGTGTTCATGTGTGTTCGTTGCTTTACGCGGCAATGTCGAACGCAGTGCAATGGGTATTGCGATGTACGCTGTGTTCGGCTGGTGAGCTGTGCTGTGTGCTATACATGCGAGATAGTGTGCAATGCTTGCAACTGTGTTCACTGTGCATCACACACACCTGCTCATGCATGGCCAGCCGCTCTGGATGTGCAATGCTAGCCGCATTCGAATCAGGTGGGCGGTGATAACCCGACACACATATATTTACAGTATTGTTATATCATTGTTGCGCGTTACCATATTATATATCCTCTATATTGTGATTATATAATACATGTATGGAATTTACTTGTGTTTAAACTTCAAATTATGGCTTGTGTCAACGTTAGACCACCGCAATGTGACGAGTACCTAATCGAGCGATGAACAGGACATCTGTTGATCATGCATCTATTCAGTTCGAGCCGAAAAGACAAACGTTTTTAACAATGTTTCATTACAAAACGACACAGTATGATGGTAAAAATACCAATATGTCACAGTGGAATGAGCGGCTTCACGTCCAACGTCGGCAGGGCCCATCATTTCTCCGAAGTGCTGGCCGGGATACTAGAGCAGCAGATATTATGATGCGAGTCACTCACGACATGCACGTGCCGCCTCAGCCGCGGCACAAGGCGACACGTGCCAACCTTCTGGCACGTGGCTGATGTCCACATTCGATGATGACGGTACGGTCCGACAACGCGTGACTCCATGTCCGGCGATGAAGTGGTATGAACTATGAAAACACATGACACAAACTCGAGATTCGCGATCGAATGGCAGTGAGCGAGATACGCCCCTCGACCTGCGACAATCCACTTAATACGCGCGAAGGGACGCCGAATTATCACGCGAGCGGACACTCGAGGCCGCCGCGCACCGGATGACGCGCGACAAAGCGCGTGATGCGCTCACGCACCGTTCGCAAAAGCGCCAACTCACTCAGATTGCCCAGGTTCGGCGAAGCGCGTGACTGGGGCCCTTGTCTCGTCACCAACGCATGCTCATCCACCACACACCACACCAACACAACAGAGCAGTCAACGCATCATTTCAAACAGACGGACGTCACACATCAAACGTGTCCAAACAGATATTGAAGCCGTGCTCCTCCCACTGGGCTCGGGTCACCAGCCGGCTACTGAACCGGGATTCTCCGGCCAGTTTGGCACCAGCGCGCCACGCGCACGTCACCGAGTCCTCGGGCTGGGTGACCTTCACGGGCAGCTCGTCGGGCGCCAGGGCGCGCACCTCTGCGTACACGCGGTCCCTGAAGCCGGGGAAGCGGCTGCTGCCGCCCACCAATCGGATGTTGCGGTACAGGTGCGGCCACGTCTCGGGCGGGCACGCCGACACCGCCTCGACGATCGCCTCTGGGATGCCCATCTGCTGAATACCGACGTCCGAGGGATGGAAGAGCAGCTCGGGCACCGAGAACCGCTCGTTGGTGAGCCGGATCAGCTGCTCCCCCTCGGCGGCCGGCGCGGCGGCCGAGTCGCGCGGCTTCATGTAGCCGCGCCGCAGGCTGGTGAAGTCAGGTAGCACGTAGTGGCGCAGGATGGGGTTGTCGGCCGGCGGGAGGGCGGCCTGCTTCATGTCGCGCCGCCAGTCCTGGCTGACGAAGCAGCAGTCCTCCTTGAGCTGGTTCATGACGTACGTCTCGTCCATGACGTGCAGCTGTCGGTAGGAGATGATCTCCTTCAGGTGGTTGGTCAGCACCTTGCCGCCGACGTCGATCCTGCGGATGGCCTCCCGGCGCTTCTTGCCCTGGATGTAGGGCACCACGTGGGTGAAACTGTAGCCGGCGTCCACCAGCAGGCAGCAGAGGTTATCGGGCCGCGCCGGCTCGGCGGCCACGCACAGGTCGCCGGCGTTGGCGCGCAGCAGGCCCGCCACGTCGTACTCCTCGAACATCATCTCACTCATAGCCTCTTGCACCGAGCGGAAGTTGAAGAACGGCTCCGTCACCACCACGTTCAGTCGGCTCAGGTTCAGACCCAGGCAGTCCTTGCCAAAGACGTGGTCCCACACCGTCTTCTGCACGTCCCAGTTGACCAGGTAGCCCTTCTGGAAGCCCAGGATGTAGAAGAGGCCGCTGGCGTCGCGACACTCGTCGATCTGGTTGCCGATGAATGGCCGACGCCGCTCGCTCTTTGCCTTCATGATGGCATTGGGCATGACGAGAGGGTCCTTGTGCGAGGCCAGTCCGGCCTTGAGAAGGGATGCACCATTGTCCAACACAAGTGTCCCAGATGCAGTCATGGTGAATAGTGTTCACTTCTTGATTAACAGCCAGCTGGTTATGTCACATTCATCTGCTTCAAAGATTCATATGCTAAACTGAAAGAACACTGTGTCACAAAAAACTTATTCATCTAGGTATCAGACTTTTACAGTGAAGATACTATGCAAAGGAACTTCTTAAACCCACCATGTTATTCTAATTGGAACATTTAAGAGGTATGTACAATACAGCCTAAATTTGTCTCCATTTTTATAATAGGTAACAACTTTGAGAAAAATCCCCTCAATATCATAAGAGGTTATCTTTCACCAAAAACATGAACTTCATTGCCCTAGTACCTACCTAAAAATCTAATTATAATATCAGGACATTCATGAAGCATACCTATACTTATCAAAGCTCAAATGTCTTCACAAATGACTAATTTAGGCCAGCTCAGATGCAAGGTTAGTCGGTAGTGTCTGTTGCAAAGGCCCAGATTGAACAACAGATTCCAGCTAGTTAGCAAAAATGGTTACACCTGCGTTTGCTGCCTTTAGCCCACCCTGAACATTGCAGGAACTAGCAATATAAAAATGTCCAAGGAAGAAACAGACCATTATAGGCAGGAAAAGGGAGAACAATAAACTGCTTATAGTATTGTTTACACTATGTCATAAGACACTGGCACCTGCACTACCAACAAGCTCAGTGCAGACACAAAAAATGGTACCTACCTTCCTACTTAACCTAGGCACCACCACAATTATATTTTCATTGTGTTAGGTTTCATAGTTAGGTTACATTAGTTGTCTTTCAATTAAGGTAAGGATGAAAATTTCCAGAAAATGATAACCTAAAATGCCATTTTGTGATGGCGGCAATTCATGGTTCACAATACGTGATGGTAACCATAGGTCAAGGTGCCTTTTTGCGGCGGCTTTTTGGCAGTACTAAAGACATTGCCACTTATCATACTTTTTGGAGGCAAGTGAATGTTTTGATAATTTTTCAGGTTGATTTATTGTCCCTGACCACACGGCTTACTTTGAATTTGAATAAATGCGTCCAGAGTGCCACCTATAAATAACAGAACATTTCACCAAAGAAAACCAGCAGCATACTGATAACTGATGCAGAGCAATGCACCCAGGAAATGCTCAGGTTCAGGAGTGTTACTTTACTTAGGTGCCTAGGTAACAAAATGATTCAGATATTCTATACTTACAGAAATATTAAAAAACAGCATTAGGTATCATTTATCATACGTGCACCCGTACACCCCAATGGATAGCCGGCTTAGAAAAATAGCTGTTCTGTTAGCACCAGCAGCAGATAGATACTTTCAAGTAGTTCACATTTTTCGAGCAAAAATCGGAAGATAAAATAAAGATCAAGGTGTAAGCTTACAATTTTTAATAAATTTCACATTTTGAATCATCTTAATTGGATGAAAAATTGCAGAAGCACCATGCAATGCAGTGACGAAGTTTCTGCAAACGGTAAATTATCAGCCATATGTTTGATGTGGAACACAGGAGGGGTGTTCACGGGCACCGCACACTGCTGCGTGCGGTGTGTGCGGTGCGTCCAGCAGGCGTGGGGGTAGGGGATGGGTAGGCGGTTCTGACGTCACGGCTGCGTGCGGTGGACGGTCCGCTGTGGCCAGTCCCGACCGGCCACAGCGATCGCTGTGTGCGGTGACGGAAGGCTGACGTAGGGACGCAGTGGGCGGAGCTTCGAGGCTGTGTGCGTTCCGACCGCACACAGGGCCCGTGAACAGCCCTAGGTTTGTCTCTAATGCGCCATTATTTCCAATTATGCTTAAAATATTTTTTGGTGAAATGATGACGTAATCAGTTTTCGGAAACTACACCATTATTGCTGGAAAAAACATGTGTTTTCTGTGCAAACCAGAAGCGCAAACAAAATAGAAATGTGAAAAATTTGAAATATTTTTTAAGGCTTGCAATTTACACAAAAATAGTCCCACAAATAAGAAAATATCACCTGCATGATTTTATTTCAGGTGGAATAGTGACGTAAATTAGATCCAAAATGGTGTGCTATACATACAGACTTCTTACGTGTTTTCACATATCAAATAAACATACAACCGAGTCCGACACATAACAGCATAATTGTCCCCGCGTTCGATGTTTCTCGGACGACGAAGATTCTATGCCGTCCGGCCAATCACGTTCCATAACCGCAGCCGAGCCCCCGCTGACCTTGGGCGGGATTGGCCGGACGACGTAGAATCTTCGTCGTCCGAGAGACATCGAACGCGGGGTGTAATTGAGCGCCAAGAATTGAGCGCTTCAGCTTGAGCTTGAAGGTTTGAAGGTGGAGATTCCTATAGATATCCATGAAATGGTCTTGGTTAAGCTATTAAGCGTTTTTATCAGCTTTTATATACTTTGGCTATATTTAAGCTTATATGCCTTGACTATGCCCAAAGCATATAGAGCTATATATACAAAACGCGACGCAGGAGTGAACGTGCAAGGAATGATTCTCTTCTGTTCAAAACAATGATCAAGGATGAAATGAAATTGATTGTGGAGGTGACAAATTCATTCCGTGTAGGGAGACGCGTCTCAGATAAAGCAAGGCTGCTGATAGTCACGCTTGAGCACCCAGCAGCAAAACATGACATCCTAAGACTAGCCCCTCAACTGCGCCACTCCAACAAGTATGTCAACATATATGTTTCACCTGACCTGACCAGAAAGGAAAGAGAGCTGAACAAGAAACTGAGAGAAGAGCTTAACAACCGCAAAAGGGCAGGTGAACAAAACTTGGCCATCAGAGGTGGGAAGATTGTCAGGATACAAGCTGAAACAACAAACACCACAGCTCTACATCCCAACAGTGGTGAAGCTGGCAACTCTAGGGTCATCCGCCCCCAGTCTGATGCAGTGGACCTGAGGGGGCCGGCCAACCCCCAAAATGACAGTATCATTGTCCCTCCTGCTCAAACTCTGCAGGGTGATGCCAAGGAGATCAAGGGAGCCAGGGTGAGAGGAGTGGCTGTTCCCCCAAGTGGGTGTAGCAGAGACCATCCTGCTCAAACAAGTCCCCAGGCTGACCCTCCTCTAGGCTCCACAATGGGTGGAGCTAATGCCCTATCTGAGGGAAGAAACAATGACCATCCGACTCAATTGCCCCCACAGGAAGCTGCTCAGACCAAGGGGGCTGGGACGAGAGGAGTGGCTGTTCCCCCAAGCGGGTGTATCAGAGACCATCCTGCTCAATCAGGTTCCCAGGTTGACCCTCTGGCTGCGCTGCCCAGTCCTGCAGCGGGAGGTGCTGCTGTTCTGTCTGGGGGCGGAGGCTGTGAAGACATCCCTGCTCGAGCAACCCCACAGGAAGTTGTGCAGGCTGAGCAAGCTGGGACGAGTGGACTGGCTGTTCCCCCTAGTGGGTGTAGCAGAGACCATCCAACTCACAGTGGCCCTCAGGCTAATGCTCTGTCCACACAGAATGGCGGGGGTAATACACCTGCTCAAAGTATATGACTTGGAGCGACGACAGTGGACTGGAAGAAGAGCCTGAAAGTCTTATATACTAATGCTGACCAGTTCCCAAATAAGAGGGATGAGCTATGCATGAAGATTGCTGGCGATGAACCTGATGTCATGCTAATTGCAGAGGTCATACCCAAAGCACAAGTAATTCCCATCTCTCTCGCACTTTTGGATGTGCCTGGTTACTCCATGTATCCAAGCTTTGACCCTCTCCAGCCCAAGCTAGGATCTAGTAGCCTTCGAGGTGTTTGCATCTATGTAAAGAATGACCTGCAAGTCTCAGAGCTATCTTTTGGCCTGAACACCTACATTGAAAATGTTTGGGTACAACTTACTCTGGAAGGTTGCGACAAGCTCCTGATTGGATGTGTCTATCGGAGTCCATCACACCATCCGCAGGAGAGCACTGATGAACTATGTCAGCTCTTGCGCATGGCCTGCGCTTCTATGCCATCCCACTTTCTCGTCTGTGGTGACTTCAACCTACCACATATTGATTGGGAAAATTTGTTTTCCTCTGCCCCAGCCGAAGACCATTCTCATGCTTTCCTGGAAGCTCTTAACGATTGCTTCCTCTTTCAAAAGGTGACCCTACCGACACGCTACCGCACTGGTGAGACACCAAACATCCTCGATCTTATTCTGACACTGGAGGACGGCATGGTGCAGAACTTGAGGTATGAAGCGGGCTTAGGTAAAAGTGACCATCTCATTCTTCAATTTGATGTGCTCTGCTACTCTTCCCGCAACAACTCTCACATGAAGCACCCTAACTATTTCAAAGGAAACCCTGCAAGGTTTATCGCCCTGGTGGAGGAAGTTGACTGGAGCTCTGCCGACGACCACAGTGTGGATGAGCAGTATACGTTTCTGTGCGAGTCCTTGCTCAAAGCTGCCAATGTCTGTTTCCCCACCAGTAAGAGAAAAAGTAATCGCAAGAACATTTACATAAATGGGCAGGCCCTACGGCTGAAGAAACGAAAAGAAGAGCTGTGGAAAATATATGTGTGTTCAAAGAATATCATTGACTACACCAGGTACACTCAGTGTAGAAACCGGTTACGGAAGTTGACAAGAAACCTGAGGAGGGACCTGGAGATCAGCCTAGCCAGAAACGTCAAAGAATGCCCGAAAGCCTTTTGGCGCTGCTCCAACACTAGGATCCGAACAAAAGCCAGGCTCGAAAACCTCAAAGATGACTCCGGGCTGGTGGTAAGCGATGATCTCGGGAAAGCGCACCTCTTGAATGCCTTCTTTAGCAGTGTTTTTACAGCCGAAGACGTCTCACAGATTCCCGAACCACCCTCACAGTACGCTGGCCGTCCGTTGGAGACGATCCAGATCACGTCCGAGGCTGTGAGGAGGAAGCTCGAGACCCTGAAGACGACTTGTGCACCGGGCCCTGACGGCATACACCCGAAGCTCTTGCAACTCGCATCCCGGCCACTAGCTGGTCCACTTGCCTCCATCTATCGTGCCTCTCTCGATCAAGGCGTTATTCCCGACTCTTGGAAGGCGGCAACGGTCATTCCCATTCACAAGAAAGGCAGCAAGCAAACTCCTGGTAACTATCGTCCCATCAGTCTTACGTCGATCCCGTGCAAAATCCTCGAATCACTGATCCGGGACGAACTCATGGATTTCCTATGCTCAACAGACCAGCTCTCCAAGCACCAGCACGGGTTCCGCCCACGGAGGTCCTGCAACTCGCAACTCATTGAGGTACTGGACGACTGGAGTAAGATGATTGAGCAGGGGAGCCCAGTTGATACAGTTTACCTTGATTTTCGTAAAGCCTTTGATGCGGTCCCTCACAAGCGCCTTCTATTGAAGCTTCGTAGTCTTGGTGTGTCAGGCAACCTTCTTCAATGGATCGATGCTTTTCTCTCCGATCGGAAGCAGCAAGTCTCCGTCAACGGTCACCTCTCTGGCTGGTCTGCCGTCTCAAGTGGAGTGCCGCAAGGCTCGGTCCTCGGTCCGCTCCTGTTCCTTGCTTTCATCAACGATATGCCCGCTGTCGTCGACTGCATGGTGAAAATGTTCGCGGACGACACAAAAATCTACCGCAGCGTGTCAGCACCCTCGGAAGCGGCATCTCTGCAAGCCGACATTGATGCTGTGGTGGCCTGGTCTGACAGATGGCAACTTCCCTTCAACCAGGACAAATGCGAGGTTCTTCACCTAGGCACCAACAACGCTCAACTCCAGTACACGATGCGAGGGGTCAACCTGCAAGTGGCTGAAACCGTACGCGACCTGGGCATCCACGTGGACCCTAACCTCAAGTTCAGAAAGCAAGCAGCGGCGGCGGCGGCAAAGGCGAACCAGATCCTGGCGGTTGTCAGACGATCGTTCGAGCATATTGACGACTTTACACTCCCTCTGCTGTACAGAGCACTTGTTCGCCCCCACTTAGAGTATGGTAATGTTGCTTGGGGTCCTTTTAACCGAGCCGACCAACTCCTGATCGAACGTGTTCAGCGGAGAGCCACTCGTTTAGTCAGCTCTATCAGACACCTGCCATATGAGGAACGACTAGAGGCACTGAAGCTTCCATCACTATTCTACCGAAGACGTCGCGGGGATATGATCCAAGTGTACCAGGTTCTCCACGGCGGAATGGACCTGCTTCCAGAGGACTTCTTCACTCTTGCAGCAGTCCAGCGCACCCGCGGTCACCCGTGGAAACTCCTGAAGCCGAGGGCCGAATCAAGACCGAGAAGACAAGCGTTCGGTGCGCGGGTAGTGAACGACTGGAATAGTCTCCCCCTCTCGGTCGTGAGCGCTGCCTCTGTAGACCTCTTCAAATCCAGGCTGGACGCCCACTGGGCAAACATCAGGTACTCAGTGCCTGACTGAGTTTTGACATTCAAGTTGCCTCGAGCTCGATGAGAACGGTACCCCACAGGCCAAAGAGCCTTTCAAAATTCTGATCAAAGTAAGGTAAGGTAAGGTAAGGTAAGGTAGGAGTGGTGAGAATTGGAAAACGATGATCCTCACTTTATTTCATTAATTCGGATTGAAATTTGCATAGCAGTCAACTTAGCTAGGAGCAATGTCTATTGGCATCTCATATTGTAAGGTCTAGAATTGGTACCCCCGACTGGAAAAAATGCCTCCACTACGCTGAAGTTCTCGGCGGAGGTGATGCGCCGAAATTTCGGCGCAAGGGCTTATGCGCCGAAATTATTTTACCAAGCCATGCTTCATGCGCCGAAAATTTTCAAGGCTTACTGATGGCTGCAGGCTGTAGCCACGCACTTTTCGTCGAGGGGGGGGGGCTGGCGTGTGTGTGTGGCTGTCTTCCAGTGACTACTGTCTACAGACGGTTGTTGGCACGGTCGATGGGATCGGGCAGACAATAGACATCAGCAGGCCATGCGGGACCGAGCACCAGCGTTCGCTATCACAAAATCTCCTGACTCACAAACTCACTGGCATGTTCCATAACGTAACCTTTATTTTGTTGCCCGGCTCTGATCAGCAGTATGTGCCCAGCCGGTGACTGACGCCTGACGGGGCCTTCAACAGGCGTGGTGCAAGCACGGCCGATGGGATCGGGCAGATACCAGGCCACGCGGGACCGATTGCCAGCGTCTGCTCGCAAACCACACGCCGGAAATACAGGAATCACAACGGTCAATACGCAAACGATAGCATACGTTATCTGAACTAGGGGATCCGACAATCCATAACCTCACTCTCGATCGGTGAACTGTTCCCGCCGTGGGAGAGTCACAATCAGGTTCACTGAACATGACTTAAATACCCTGAGACGAACACGAGACAAGATAAGTGATATTTAAGATGTTTAACTTCCGAAGACATTTAACCCTCGCCGGCCGAGGGAGGTTGGTGCCACCCTCTGACGGGTTTTTCGCGACTGCTCCGGAGCCGTTTGCGATAGAGAGATAGAGAAAACCGTCGATTTACGCCGAAGTACGCCGAAAATTTCGGCGCAAGCCGTCGATTTACGCCGAAGTACGCCGAAAAATTTCGGCGCAAACGCCCAACTACGCTCGAGTTCTCGACGAAAGCGTGCATTTTTTCCAGTCGGGTTGGTACCTACCTATGCGCTTTAGTACCAGGCACCCAGACTGCAAAAAATATATGCTACCGTCAACGTGTCTGGGACGCCGGTGAAATCAGGGCGCTGGGGGGCATATTAGTCACGTGACATTTAGAACTTCTCCCCCTCAGTGCCTCAGTCCCCACATGCTAAGCGTCACATGTGACTACTGAATTTCATGAACCTTGATCAAATCGCCCCAGGCGCCCTGTTTTCACCGTCGTCCCGTGTCTGTTGTAACAGGTGGAGTTGCTGAAATTTTGGTGCAGCGTCTGGCATAACTCTGTAATCTGTGCACCAAAATTTTGGCGAATGGGCCATGGATGCACAAATAATTTTTGGTGTATGGATGGACAAATAAATTTTTGGTGTAGATAAATGAGCAAATTAAGAAATTTTTAACCCGCGCCCCGTGGGGGGGGGGGCGAAACGGCCCCCCCTGTCCTTTTTGGTCGATATCTCCTAAACGGCTGGAGATATCGCCACCAAACTTTCAGGACCCCTCCGGGCATCAATTTTACACATTGTGACCAAAAATTTTTCCAGAGGCCGTGATAGGTTGGCCACAAATGACGTCAGAGTGACGTCATGTTCTGTCATTTTCGACCGAAAAAAGACCTTCGCGAGAAGACCTGTCAGGACTACAGCTTTGAAGATACAGAAAAATGATCAAGACATAAAAGGTGTAGAATTGACAGGGCTACAAAACTGCTATCTCGAATTTTTGAACTTTTTGAGTTTTGACCCCCAAAATCAAAAAAGCATTTTTTTTGGATATATTCGCCAAAAAATCCAAAAAGTTTTTTGAGTTTCGAAAAAACCGGAATATATGTGATAGTGCCTACCGTCTTCTATCTACATACCAAATTTCAGATCGATACCTCGTTTTTTGGCCAAGTTATAGCGAAAAAACTGTTCAAGAATGATGACGTCAAATTTTCAAACTCCATTTTTGGCAATTCTAAAACTCGTAGAGCAAAACGAAGACCACCATTAGACTCCCCGTGACGAGCTGCATCGAATCGATACCCATTTTATGCAAAAATATCAACTTTGAAATTTGACCTAATTTGACCTGACCTTGACCTGACCTTCACCAAAACGTGACCTAGGCTGGCCCCAAAGGCTGCCTAACCCACATAATCGCATTTGTCATGTAAAATGGACCATAAAACATGTATCACATGACACATTCATATTGTGACCCCCGGTGACCTGACCTCGCTGTGACCTGACCTGGTATCAGTGACCTCAGATAGCAAAGTATGTGTTTGACGAACAATGTACCATCGATGGTTTTCAATAAATTACCAATTTACTCGCTTTCACAGCACATTTCTTGAATTGCCTGTGAACGGTGAAAATCTGACCTTTGACCTGACCTGTGACGTCATCGGTTTGACCTAGGTCAATGAAATTTGGTCACAAGGTAGTTCCCGGATGGGGCTATCGAACGCCGTTTGAATTTTGAAAATCGGCCGGTAACTTTCCGAGATCTTAGGGGGGGGGGCCGAAACGCCCCCCCCCCCCCTACGGGTGGTAGGGTCCGCCGGTAGCCCTACGGGGCGCGGGTTAAGCAAGATGACAAGACCTCATAATCAATGCTAACATCACTTGCTACACTCTACATTTGAGTCACAAGTTTGATCAATGGGTACATAATGATCATCCAAATTCTGAGGCCCAGGGGTAACAATTTCTGCTGGGTTGCACGTGCCTGAGCTGAAGTCCCAAATCTATGCCGGCCTGGCTTTGCAGTCACAACAGGCAGCATGGGCCAATGTCTTGCAGCGGATTTCTAGAGCTTGGGGCCTTGGGCACCCACAACTCAGCAGAAATTGACACCCATGCCAAGCCCCCTAAGCTGACACGTGTGATGCCTGGGCCCTGTTTCACCGGTGATAGCAGCACGCTACTATCAAATTGCGCGAGCTGGCGTAATGTGATGTCACACTAATGACGTTTCGTGTAATCCGTGAGCTGTGTTTGGAACAGAGTTGCTGTCTCGTTGAATGCGTTTGATAACATTTGTTTGATCGCGCAGCCGTGAAGATGTTAGCAGCAATATTTGATGACATCACACCAGATTGACGGCGTCATGGCTTGTTGATGTTTCCATGGAAACCCAATTTGACACGTGTGATAGCAGCGTGCTGCTATCACAGGTGAAACAGGGCCCTGGTCACTGGTGGCCCTCAGATAATTGAGTCTGAGGTGGGGACTGGGCTGGGTGATCTTTGGAATCTTAACTGCTGAAGTTTTATCTGGAGTCGACCATCCCAAGTCCCCTTTAGACTCACCACTGGCAGTCTGTTGATGCTCCGTCAATTATATTTCATTAGAAATGATATTTGTGCCCCAAAGAAAACATTGTTGTTGCCCATTACTAAATTGTCTCATTCACATTATCTCTTTCACTCAGCAGACTGAAGCGGAGTTGCCACAGCTCTAAGCGGCAGCGCAATGTCGTACTTTCCGGGCATGCCGGCGCCGCGGCCGTACTACGGCGGCTACTACAGCGGCGGGTACGACGACTACTACAGCTACTACACCGGGTACGACGGCTACGGCGGCGGGTACGGCCCGCCGCGGCCGCCGCGCGGCGGCTGGCGGGGCCGCGGCCGCGGTGGCTGGACCCGCGGCGGCGCCTCTGGCGGCGGCGGCTCGGCTGCCACGCCCGTGAAGACCGTGGAGTCGTCGTCGGCCGCTACGCCCACCAGCACGGCCGCCAAGGCGGATACCACGGTGAAAACGGAGACGAAGGTCAAGACGGAGCCGCAGGTCAAGGTAGAGCCGCAGGTTAAGACCGAGCCACAGGTCAAGACGGAGAAGACCGGGCAGCAGACAGCGCCGGCCGCCGGTGCCGCGGTGAGTTGAGTGGCTGGCTGGGCTGCGCAGAGGTAGCTGTGGTGATTCGTTGATCATAATCGTTGTTGTTTTGCTATTAATTCTGTTGGTAGGATCGCCAAGGGTGACTGTGTTGGAGGTAAGGCTTGTTAACCCGCTGAGCAACACCATTAACGTTCAATTATGTATTGAAAAGCTACCTACGACCAGAAGTAACAAGACATAGTTACCAGCCTCTATGCAGCATGATGCCCATTTATTCGAATGATGCATCGTGACTGTGCAGAGTTATAAGAAATATATAAGGAAGTTTTGCACACTCTGTCTGCCTCGGCTATAGAGAAAGTTGCGACGTTTGTTTGATTGCACCGTTGTACACTACCGTAAACCAGAGCAACTTTGTACCACTTTTTAGGTTTTTGTTGAATATCTTTTTTAATTGTAATCCAATCTGGCTAGTTTTTTACAAGGTGGAAGCTACAACCTTTGTCAACAGTTTGCTCTAGAGTAAAAGAATGCTAGCATCTTGAGTTATTTTATTTTTTTATTGAACAAGTGGTCAAAGTTGTAGAGGGGTTTTACAACTTTGTACCACTGATTATAATCCTATTTTATTCAATGCTAACGAATAAAATGGTATTTTACAGAGCATCTTTGGTCCACATAAGTTCTTTTAAAAAATATCCTGACACACCAGGACTTCAACTGGCTGAAAACAATCACAGAAACACTGGTTTACAATGGGGCAACAGATTCACAGTGAACGGCTGTTCCGGGCTTTGGATGGAGTAAAATCACATGAGCACTCTGGCTTTTAAATGAGCGGCGGAGTAAGAACCACAAAACTCAGCACCTTCAGAAGTCACTTGACAGTTCTCTAACAAATGAAGGTGAATTGTCCACGGGTGCCAACCGGGATGGGAGGCTGGAGCTTGCGGATGAGATGAGGAGTACCTCTGATAGGTACGACCTCCCACTTTTTTTCTAGACTTTCCTGCACTTTCTCCTCCCATAGCATTAACAGTGAAGCAGGATCAAAGGATCGTATGGCACAACTCGGACCTGAAACAGGAAAAATCATATTGGATAGGTATGGAATACAACAGGCTGGGAAATAATCTGGATTTGGAGGGCTAAAAATGAAATATAGACGCAGCAGCATAACCAATCGACTATCAACATCAATAACTTCCAGCATTGACTGTCATAAATGACGAAAAAAGTATGCTATAGTGATGAGAAGCTTCCTAAGAATGATTTCCTGGTGGACCAAAGTTGTAGCATTTTGACGGAAAAAGTGCTTGCAACTTTGACCACCACCCCTAAAAAATGACCATAAAAAGAAAATGGGGGTTTTCTTCCTCTAAGCCTTTGGAGAACTCATGTACTTACTGTCTAGATAGCCAGTGTCGCTCCAGTTCTTACCAGTTCCGCTCCTTACATCATCCTAGCAACTTCTGTTTTTTGCGCCAAAATCAAGGCTTTTATTATAAAAATTCTGCTGCTGTCAAGGTCACATAACAAAAGCAGGTCTGTTCACACATAGTTAGGGCACATATTGGGCTAAATTGCCTGCATGAAAAAATGTCCCAAATATTACGATGGATTTTTTAAAAAATCAGCAAAGTATCTTTTCCATGGTGGACCAAAGTTGCACCGATGGACCAAAGTTGCTCTGGTTTACGGTACCTCAACTCGTTTGAACGGTAGTTGTGTACCCTCCACAGAAGCCGGCCTCGGTGCCGAACGGCGGCCCGGCCGCTGCCACTACCGCTACTGGTGGACAGACCACCACTACCACCACCACAGGCACACGGGCGACACCGGCGGCGGCCGCCACCACCGCCGCCAAGACTGCTGACGGCGCGGCGGCCACGGCCAGCACTGCCACCGGTGAGGGGCTGGGGGACACTGCTGAGCTGGGGCTTGGAGTCTCATTGGAGGGGCTACAGCGCACGTAACACCAGGGTTGTGGTTGTAATACGACGCCTGATAAGATTACGTGATTCATTTGAGGCTATGTCGTGAGATGCGTGAATACTCGTTGCTGCCGCAGCCGCGTTTTTTCTCCTTTGGCCTGCTCGCGGTATACTTTATCATACGAGCTTCTGGGGAAAACGAAGCTGAAGATAAATGCTCTGAACGATCCCCTCTGCTCATCAGACGTGTATTTTTCGTGTTGACGACCATGCATTTACCCTCGCTGTGCCCTCAGTGGACACCCCACTGAGCGAGGACCACCCGTTTCCGGAGAGTGTCACGGAGAAGTTCTTCCCGAACCGGTGCGAACTCTGCTCAGTCGTGGTACGTACATCCCACAGGGAGACACACTCTTTGTGTGACACACAGCTTATGTTATCAGCAATCGGTTCCGACAATTTGATGGAACAGAATTAAACCACGTTCGTTTGTCTTTAGTGTCCTCCATTTATTTCATTTGACATATGTATTGCAGGACTGTGGAGTTGGAGTCGGAGTCGGAGTCGAGTCGGCAGGAGGCGACAGTTCTGACCGGAGTCGTAGTCGGAGTCTCAAAAATCTTACCGACTCCGACTCCGGAGTCGGGGCTTACAATGCATAGCTCAAAGACATGCCCTGCATTTGTTTGCTTGATGATATTACGCTTGTCGACAAGCTGAGGTTAAGTCGAAGCCAATGCCATACTTCTGTCTCGGATGAGCGTTTTCAGCGAAAAAAGTCAGAAAAGTGCGGCTGCGCCAGAATCTGTTTTAGTTTAGCTGCACGTTTTTGATAAAGTATATCTGCAATGGCCTTGGAACGCGCAAAGAATCATTTCAGGCAGGATAAAAACATATTTGTCATGAACACCATTTTCATGATATGGACTTTAAAAACAACTAATGGAATCGAGCTGGAGTCGAAATCGGAATCGGAGTCGATTTTGAAGACGGAGTCGAAGTTGGAGTCACAAAAAATCAATCGTTTCTGTAGTCCTGGTATATTGTACAGGTGTTTGCTTACTGCGCTGTTTTTGTGTTGTGAATATCAATTTGAGCTGCACAATTTTGAC
The DNA here is from genome assembly GCF_019059575.1 of Amphibalanus amphitrite. NCBI lineage: Eukaryota > Metazoa > Arthropoda > Thecostraca > Balanomorpha > Balanidae > Amphibalanus > Amphibalanus amphitrite. Next base: position 30,522 of record NW_024882484.1, on the reverse strand, counting down.
TGTAAGACATCTTTCCTGTCATTATTACCGAATACTCCACGTTTTTTTCGACAGTTTCCCGTGGCTCGAGACATCTTTATACCTGAAAAGGGCGGACTTGATTACGTAAGTACTTAACGAGCGAGCAAGTGCAGAAGCACTTAAACTCAGATAAAGCTCTTTAAAAGACAAGAAAAACTATGTGCGACTGCGCGAGACCTTGGCTAGCTCCGCCAGTCCTATTCCTGTGTGGATTCGGATGAATGGAAACTTAAGATGAAATAAGGAGAGATTTAGAATCGATGCACTTTGAAAAAAGGGGAGCGCTTATTACACCAGTTGCCGGGCATGATGAGTGTCTTATCGTCACAACAGTTAATGCGCCATGTAGGCAGTAGGTCATTTTCTACAGATAACTCATTTTTCTACAGATTATTTTTCTAGACTATTTTCTCTTGTTCTTTTGTCGCTCATAAAGTCGTTTTACTGCTAAAATGACCTCCAATTTTGTCGGCAGGATCGCCTATCCCTCAAAGAGAAAATGTCTTGTTTTATCCCATTCACCTCTTCAGCATCCCCTGTCCTCGCATGCTAATTGTCCTCTGCCCCTCCCAGATAAAGAGTGACCTCCAGTGTATCCTCTGTAACATTCCCTGGCCTGCTCAGTGCTCACTTTCTTTGTTTGTCCTCCAGATGGAGAGTAACTCGCAGACTATATAGCCTCTGTAGTCCTTCTCACGTGCTGACCGTCTCGCTCTGTCCCCCAGATGGAGAGCAACCTGCAGTCGACGATGCACTACAGCGGCAAGTGCCACAAGAAGCGCCTGCGTCAGTTCATGCAGGACTACTGCCGCCGAAACCGCGTGGTGCCGCCGCAGAAGGCCCGCACACTGATGAAGGACACACCGGCTATACCGCGTGCTGCCGATAAACAGGTGGGCTGAGCGGCGACCCTAGGGGGGGGGGGGGCTACGGGGCGGACTGACTTATCGGACTGACTAAGAGGGTGATCATTACCTATAAGAGGGCGGGGTGACTTAGTGGGTGGACTGACCCTTGTGGCGACACGAACGTTGCACATGGTAAAGGTAAACCATCCATGTGTGATTTTTATGCACGTCTTTTACGCCGTGAAGTTCATGGTACACTACTGGAGCTCAGCTCAAGGAGCTTATATGTTTCAATATAAGGTTATGTGCAACTTTTCTACAGTGTGACCTGATAGGTGTATGGCGGCTGCTCTAGTATTTAGCAATGAGTTCCGATTCTGCTGTCTGTATTTTGTTGCCGCGGTATCTATGACTCTGACCATCCCATTTTATCCTGTCAGGAGACTCCAAAGGTGGACCTCTACTGCAAGACGTGCGACCTTAGCTTCACCTCCGTGCAGCACGCGTCGCAGCACTACGCCGGCAAGAACCACCAGCGTAAGCTGGAGGGGAAGCCGCCGCTGAAGACGGGCTACTTCAACCCGCGCACGGGCCGCTGGCAGAGGCTGTGAGTGACGGAGAGAGGGCGGAGGCGGGGTGGGAGACGGGATGACGCGGGGAGGGGGGATGAGGGGGGGGGGGGCTCTGGTTGGGTATTTTGAGATAGTTCCAGTAGAATCTGCCTGGAGTAAGTTCCGATCGTGTCCGTGACCTGGATGGAAGACATGATGATATATTATTTTGGAATAATTTGGATTTTCCTTTGCCAGTTTTAGTTTGAAAGGGAAGTCGTGTGCTAATTGCTGTGTAACTTTTTGTCGCCATTGCATTAGTTAGTTTCCTTTGGGCGTCATATGAGGTGCCAGCATCATCTTCAGCCTACGATGTTCATTTGTACTCAGTATGCTGCCCCGACATTGCCATCACTCCGTGCTCTGTTTCGTCTCTTCCCGGTAACTCGCTCAGTACATTGTCCCTCCATCCCGTCACTCAGCGCTCTGTTCGTCTCCCCCCCCCTACCCCCCCCCCCCAGTAACTCGCTACATCTTAGTACAGTACACTGTCAGTCAGTACATTGTCCCCTCATCCCATCACCCTTTCCTCTGTTTCGTCTCCCCCCAGTCCGCCGGGTCAGGAACACGAGCGGTACCAGCACCGACCGATTGTGGCGGCCGCCGTCACCGGGGGTCTGCGACCCGCACCCGCCGCGCCAGCGCCCCCAGCGGCCGCCGCCGCTGCCAGCTCGAACCTGGTTACCGTTCAGGTGAGAGGCCGCCGTAGGGTCACTGCGGGACAGGGCTTGGGTGTGGGAGCGGAGAAGTACGGGTGGACCCGCGGTGATTGGGCGTGGATATCCGGTGAGAAGGGCTGCAACTGCTGGGTCAGCTCTCATTCGAGTTGGGTCGAGGCTTTGAGTTCCATGTGTTACGGCGCAAGCGCAACGAACGTATAGAATGTCGTTAACCAGCAAATATAGTTCACAGATCTTTTAATGAGACAGATAAGGCGCACGCGGGCTGGGAGCTGAATGCATGTTTTATTTTGCACCTTATTATTCCTGTTAGTAAATGCTGTGGACTGTTCGTTAGCTTTGATGAGGGTAAACACCGTAACCACTCCCGCCTTGTCTTTCCTTGCTCTTATGCAGTTCTGTCCACTTTAGACTATCGCTTTCAGCCGCGGCTGGTCACAAGGTGGCTCAGCATCCCCGTAACGGAAGTAGCGCAGTGTTACGCCGCTGGCTCTATATGTAGGTCAGGAACGGCGTCTGACCTGTACATCTCCTTCAGGTGTCGCCGGCTAACCTGGTGACCGCTGGTGTGAAGCCCGCTGGCGCTGCCGCCCCCGCGGCCGCCGCAGTGGCCAGTGTCGGAGCCGGCAGCGGCGCGCAGAGCAAGTGAGTGTCGGCGCGGAACGACTGTGGAATCCCAGTGTCGATATTCGCTTTTCCCGGTCTTAGAGCAAAACATATACCAGCGCCATCATCGGATATTTACTCAGAGACATTATCTATAACGACTATTATTTACTGTGTTTCTGTGTTATATTATGTACTGTGTGTACTGTATTATTCACTGTAAAACCCAAATACGACCGCCCTGCGTTTCTGATTGTAACACTGCTCCCCCGTGCCGTCAGGTTCTACTGTCAGATCTGCGGCGTTTCCGCCACCTGTCAGGTGCAACTGGACACTCACATGACAGGAGCCCGTCACAAGATGCAGGCTAAGAAACTTGGGCTGCCCGTGCTCGCCGAAAGTGAGTCGAATTGCCCTGGAATGACGGGTGTGTGGTGTGGCCCGACTGTAATCTGAATGCGTGGACCGCGGACTTGCTTGCAGCAGTACACCATTTTAGTACAAGGGAACTGATGTCTTACGGCTGTATTTTCGGACATGACTTTAAGTTTAATCATCCAGATTTTTGTCTTTTTTCATTCATTTTCTCAACTCCTTCATGAACGCCTTTTCAGCCTAGCCAGCTTTAGTTTGTAACTTTAAATTAGCCGCTATAAATGACTATATTCGCTATCTCGCTCTGATTAGTCCTCCGTCTGCAGCCATTATGTTGCCCTTACACTGCCTCATGCCCCCCCCCCCTCTCTCCCACTTCAGAGCCGGCGGCCAGCACGGCTGAGGCGACTAAAGGGACAGCCACTGCCGAACCGGCGGCTAAGCGGCCCCGTAGGGACTACTCCATTTACAAAACACCTTCAGGTACAGAAAGAGCAAGGAAATGATGTTGGGGAGGCCCTTAGGCAGGAGAGATATTGTCCTGAGATACGGGATGAGCCCTCAGGTGCGGTAGGGGGCGTTCGGGTATAGGTGATCCAAACATGACAAAGCCTTGACTTAGCGTCCCAAAGGTGGTATACCCTGCCCCCGCTTTGTAGGCGCAAAATGGTCTTGTAGTCGGCGTGCCCTATAGCCCCAATAAACAAACCCGGTCCCCGCTCTGACCGTGCGGTTTCCCGGCGGCCGGCAGGGAAGTTCTATTGCCTTCCGTGCGACCTGACGATGAACTCGGAGACCCAGTTCGCGCAGCACTTTGAGAGCAAGAAGCACCAGATGGAGGTGTCCAAACAGCGGAAGGCGGGCGTGGTGTCCGCCTGAGGTAGGTAGCAGCTCCGTCCGGGGCTTAAACACAACACTCCGTCCGTACTGCTTAAACACACGTGTACCTGCATAAGCACTCACACACGCCAAAAAATACGCTAGCGAACACTCACAACACGAACACACACTAACACATCCAGACGCCTGCATGTCGTACCTCAATGTGTGTCAGAAACGAAAATACTTGCACTTATTTTTTACATCTTTTTTCTCGGCGATTGTGATGTGTTACTTTTTCCTTTCGCCTATACATAGATATAGAAGTATCGTGTTGATCCAAATGTGGATTTGATTATCGTTTGAAGGCAAATACAAAAAAAAGTTAAAAAAAGCTCCGTCCGGGGCTCCTGGGCTCCCCGGCGGGCGGCTAGGACGGGGGGGGAGTACTCAGAGCATGGGAGGGCGTAAGCATTTATGTGCCGGCCGGTACGGTTGGAGGTGAGGGGTCGCCGAGGCAGGAGAGGCCGTAAAGCAACAACAGGTGGTGTAGCACGCGCTCCCACTGATAAAATAATACGCCGTCGCTCGTCCCTCCCAGTCTGATGCCGCACCGCTCGCAGGAGCGGTCTTACGGAGTGTCTGATAAGAATGTTTAGCTTCACCCTATGACACTGTCTGTTATTAACATTTTTTTCGTGCTGTGGTCATAATCATTGTTTTTACTGGCGTACGTACCTATTTCGGAATTCCTGTGGATTCTAGCTGTGTGAAGTGAATGGCTTCAGCTGCTGCACAGCGCTTGGTCTTCGATCAGTTGCTCTACAGAGCACTCTAGCAACTCAGCTATTTTAATTGTGATTGTAGAAGCCTGACGTGTATGGGGCACAGCTCAAAAGAAAGCGAACCAGATCTGCCCGCGGCTTAAGTGTATTTTCGGGTCTGGTAAAACACAGCGCTCAGCGGCACAGATAATCAGGTAAACCTGGGAGGAGGGGGGAGGTGGTTAAAAAGTCCATCCTTTAGCACGCCGTGGGTTGAAAAAAAAAAGATTTAGCTGGGCAGCGCATGCCTCTCATTCTCACCCAGGCGTCTGGGGATCCGAGCCAATAACAATAAAAAGTAACCAAGGGAAGTATCCTCTGGGTCTCTTATTGCTGTAGCAAAGATTTACGATAGGACCTCCTATAAGGAGTTTTCACTGGGGGAGGAGGAATTTCACCCCAACGTGCAGACACGTGTTTGCAGTGTTTGTTTCTTGCGCACGCGCCTTGGGTGCCCCCAGACACTGACCGTTCTCCATCCTCAAATGACTCCACCTCTGAAATCGCTGATTTCACAAAAATTCGCTCGTACAGATGCTATATTCACCCCAAATGCCTTATAAAGGAAATTGATAATGTCGACAGACACTTCCCCAATCTGAGATTGAGCACTGATGACCTTGCGCTGGCGAGAGATTCCCACCCATTGTTAGACCATTTGTATGTGGTACGCCACAGTATCGTGTGGACCATAGGAACCATGAAAAGTCAGGTTGTCAGAGCTAAATGCAGCAGTATAAGGATAGTATTCTTTAGAAAATACTCCACCATTGTGATGGTAGTGAAAACATTGTGTTCACGTGCTGGTATTTGTGTTCGCCAGTGCCAGGGGCACTTCCATTATTTGCTAGTCAACCCTATTGTAGTCGCAATTGTTGTTTATATCCCCGACACGCAATTAACAATTTTTATCGTTATTTGAAGCGCCAAGCGGGAGGAAAGGACGCCTGTTTACCCGGTGGAGCAAAAAGGACATTGGCCATCAGAGGGGCCTCCAAGGGTGACAGCTCACCGTCCAAACCGATATCAATTCAATGCTGCCCTTCGATGGTGCCCTCGGCTGATGGCGGCCCTTTTCCTGAACGGCGATTATTGGCACGTGAGCCGGCGCGACACTCAGGGCATAAGCCCAGTACGGGCCGGCTCGTACACGGGGTGTCCTTGTCCGAGGGTACGGACGGTGTCCTGGACAGGTCACGCGAGCCACCGCGGCTGGCACGGGCGGCGGTTGAAGGCCCCGCCGACGGGCTGTTCCTCAAGGCAAAAATACGACCGAGTGAATAAACACCAGCAGGCTTTACCCCTTCTTCAGCGCATCTGTAATCAGACCCTGCAAAGTGCAAATAAAGTCAACCAGATTACATGTCCTAACATTTATTTTTGCACACAATGACAAATTTTACTGTAGAACATCAAAAGATCACAGTTGAAGCAGCATGACGTGACGCCCACCGCGCTGCGGGTCAGTCGGCCCGGTCTCTGGCGAGTCTGATTACGTGACCAGTCGGCGGTGAAAGATGAGACTCAGTCCTGTGAATACGGAGTAGGGGTCGGAGAGGGGCGGAAGGCATTCCTGGTCATTTAGAGGAAGATCCTTTTAGAAATTTGACTTCAGGCCAAGTTCATGACCTGGCCGGAAAATGTCATGCTTCCTATCAGTCGATCTGTATCGTCACATTGAACACATCGAAGGTGTTTTCATCGCTCTTGCAAGTCTCTATCAAAACAAGTTATTGTCAAAGAACAGCTGGAGACCTTTCATGACTGAGCTGACTTCAGGAGCACGAGGATTTGGGTGCAAGGATATGGGTGCAATTTTACGATGCAGCGTATCATGCTTACCTGTAACTCAATGTTTGAGAGTCTTTAGAATGACATTTGTCCAAAAGAGGCGCCTTTCAATTTTTCCCATTAACATGCTGAAGAGGACGCAACATTGTCCTGACCTTCCGATATCAAAATTCCCAGGTAGTAATTTTATGCATATTGTTACCCTTATCAATTGCTGAATGTTTCAAAGTGACCGTTCAGTCGGTGTAGCTATGGCGAGCAATCTAACCTTTTCTGAGGTTGGGTCACTTGGTGACCTAACCTTGAGTGACCTGGGTCTGAAATTTTCACAACTTGTGCAGAAAAAATGCATGAGAAGTGCCAAAAATGACGACGCGGAGCGCCGCCAGTGTTGATAACTCTGCGAAAAACCGCAAGAGGGGTGTTCAAACACCCCAGGCCCGGCGCGTTGCGCCGTCAACACGTCAGCCATTTGATCGTATCGTGATTTTAGAAGCCTGTCGTGCAATGACCGCCCATATTACATAACCCCATCTTCGGTATGTAGTATGTACCGTTCTAGTTTCTTTGCTCACTGACGTTTTAATCCACTTAGGTAGACTTATATCTACCCACTCAATCAATGATGCGATGTCGCGTGCGCTCGAGAAAATTCGGCAGTGCTTTCACCAACATATGCTATCGCTGGCGATACTGCCATCAGTTTCCTGCCGGCCTCCGCTGCCATGCAGTGGTCAGCTATCGGTCAGCTTTACACCGCACCTTGACGCTAATTTTTACCGGTCGCACCGAAAAAAAGAAAACTAAGTACAACTATCTATTCCCGAGCCGGCCAGGCTTGTACCGTTGCGCTGTCAACATATCAGCCTTTTGATCGTTTCGTGTTTGTGGAAGCCTTTCGTGTAAAGCCCCGCTAAAATGGAAGCGTACCATATACGGTCACGGCTTAGAAGTATTTTTTCCCTTCCACTCTTTTTTTTTAAATTCGAGAATTAACTTAGTAGATTGTTTTTCTACTTAAGCGTTGATAAGATCAATTTCTGTTGTTCCACTCATTTCTCATTGTTTCACTGTGGTTAAAATTCCAGCATTCATCACCTGACGGTTCAGCTACCATCCATCCCATTGCCCTGGCCCTGACCTCAGCCCTGCTGTGTTTCCAGGCACGGCTGACGACTAGGACAGCAATACGGAGCCGCCGCGCGACGGACAGACGCCTCTTTCACCAGCCTGCGGCGCGCACCCTTGGTCATCTCATAAGGTCGGTTTCAGCACAGTGACGTGGTATCAGTGATGGCGACGTCATCCGCCGGTGGGGACGTCACCGGTTGTAATGTTAAATGTGAGTGAGGGCGAAAGGTGGGGACTGCCAGCCCCTGTCGACGGAAATAGGTAGAGGGCACCGCCTCTGGTCGATGTCGGGACATCTGGACCTCTTGACCCCTGGTCGCGGGTCGTGCGGACAGATCGATATTTGGGCTTATGGTCCATGAGCGGTATTATAGACCAGAGGAGCTGCGCCGTGCTGCTCCGAGGGGCCGTGTCGTGCTGCTCCGAGCCCCGAGGGCCCGTGCTGTGCTATCCCGGACCAGTGCCGTGCTCTGTGGGGCCGTCCTTGTGGCCGTGCGTGCTCCCTGGGCTTCTGAGGTGATCTGGAGCCGTGCACTGCCCCATCCCAGTGGACCATCGGCGGATGGTGGAGTGCATGTGGTCGTCCACTGCCGTCCACAGGCCGCGGTGGAACGAGTGGCGAGTGTGAGAACTGCGATGCGTGCCGGGTGGTTGAAGCCCAGGCGCCCCGCAGTGCAGACACCGGCGTGCCCCATTAGTACGCAGTCTTGCCGCTAGGTAGGCTGCCGTCGCCTTCGACCCGGCGCCGGTACATACCATTAGCATGAAGCCAGGACTCGGGATTACCGTGATGTGGGCATACTTTGTGGTAAAAAGTAAAAACAAACAAAGGAAATTGAGGGAAAAATCGAAGGAGGATTCAAGTTTTGGGAATGCTTGGTATTTAACGTTGGTTTGAAATGTTTGACGAAATCAAAAGGAATGATATCGAGTGATGAGGCTCAGGAGATAGTGCTAAGGTTAAGAGCAGGTTCGAGCAATTTCGAGCTTGTTTCGGGTCCGTGGCCCTGTGGTCATTCTGGTCAGGCGTGAGCTGTGCTTCTTTGAGTTAGTCGCGAGACTAGCAGGTTTCATTTTATTATAAATTGGAATTCGCAGCGTCACGTTTCATTTATCGTCCTGATAAGTGTTGCTTGCGTTTAAGGGTGTCTTGCGTGAATTCTGCTCTGTTTTTTTTTTTGTGACCAATTCGTGCTGTACATAGTCACTGCCGCGTTTAATGTAGCATGTTCTTTCTGAATGCAATCGTCTGCAATCTTCACGTGTGTGGCCGGGCTGGGACTAGGGCAGATGCCGCCGTGTAGTCGGGCACATTGACATACCTAGTGCGTTCGTCCTCGTAATCACCGCTGCCAGAACTGCACTGTCTATCACTGTTGTAGTACCATTGTACTTTGTCGCAGTTATGCGGCACCGTTTCATTGCTTTAGACTTTAGAGTGTCGCAGTGCAAGTTGTGAGTAATTCGTCCATCACATGGTCGCTGTTCTCACGTCATAAAAACTGAGTGCTGGATATATTTGATGGTGCAAACATTTGGAATTTCTGGGTGTACACATTTCTATGTACACTTGTACGGATTAATGTTGGGGTCAGCTCCCTTTTCCTGTTGCCATGCTGTTTGGCTCATCCATGGCTCAGGTTGCTGCCTTCTTAGCCTGGCTATCCACTATTCCACGATCGACCGCGCCGGACCCACTGACCTTTCCCCCGCTACCCCTCCCCCCGGCTGTGGCGGGCCGGGCCTTTGTTCCATTCGGAGCCCGGGCAGGGACTGCGAGCACCGCCGCTGACCCGTGCGGCCACCGAATGACGTGACCTCCCTGATGTGGGGACATATTCCTTCGGTGATCCTCGGGTCAGTGAGTCCATCCCCCCCCCCACCCCCACCGACCCGTCACGCGGCCGGACCGTGACGCGACCGTAACGTGACCCGGGTGCACGTGCTGCGGGGCTGGACACCGGCCGTGTCTGGGCATGAGTTGTGTGACGGGTGGGCCGGGGCGGACCGAACTGGACCGCTCGGCTCCAGCACCGCCCAGCCGCCCAGCACCCCGCGCCCGGACAGCGGGATGATGTCATAGTGACGTCACAGCCGTCAGCACAGGAGGCGGCTCATGTGAAATAAACTGGCCATCTGACCCTCTGGCAGTGTTTGTGGCTGCCAGGCGCAGCACAGGGGAATGACCGCGGGTTGGCGGCTGGGTGCCGGGCCACGCCCTCAGGGGTCTGCTCCGCGCTGGGTCGGGGAGAGTCGGGGGAGTGTATGGAGAGGATAGGAGCGGGTTAATGGGAAGGTCACCTTCTGAACAGACCATAGCTGTTTTATGGGGATTTATGAATCTCGCCGTTGCGCCTGCCGTTGCCGGTGGTTCTGTTTGTAGAGAAGTGAGGCATTGGCGGCTTAATGCCTGCACAGTGCAGTGCAGATTCATATAATGTTCGTCTCAGAGCTGGGCGCTAACACGCATTTTCCACTGATTGGTGTAAATTCTAATTGCTCACACAAGCCCGCACCTATGAGACTGTTACTGCTGGCTACAGTGTCCCCTTCACGACCTATGACCGTGCCCGTATTTGTCACCATCCAGTGTGTTACCAGGCGCTTTCCGAAGCCGGCTAACGTCTGTCTTGTCTCATATCCGGGGTAGAAATTACTGACACTGCTGTACTAACTCTGACGTTAAGGTTTTAGTGACGCTTTCCAAACAGGTCTGGATTCTGTTCATGTTTGACAGTCATGGTCTCATGAAACTGGGTCTCTCACGGCATGTGGATAATAACGCATAGACAGCAAAAACACAGCTGACTGGACTACGGTTTGCAATCCATGCCTGTCCTGGCTCACATTTATCCAGCAATTGTTGAATTTTAAACGACAGATCGCAGACCTGCTAGTATTATACCAAGCGGCTCACCCCAACATTCCAGCGCCGTTCGAACGAATGATTACTTTGGTGGTCAAACCACTGGCACGAGCTGACGGCTCTGCCAATAGATGGCGGGCTAATCGGCGCGCCTGCATCTATTCTGTGCCGCACTACACGCCGATGGCAGAGGCGTAATGTTTGCGGTGTCACTGGCGCATGATTGGCGGCTCCATTGTGGAGGCAGGCGAACGTTGAGCAACACGCGCTGTAACATATTTCTCGTACATAAATAGATATGTTTAGAGGCTTGTAATGCATTACAAGCAGCTGCCAGCGGCACTGTTGGCCAATCTCGTGATGATCACGTGTCACGGCAGATCACCTGACATTCCGTCTGTATGGGTATAGGTAATTTAACCCTCGCCCGCACATGGGGGGGGGGTTGCCACCCCCCCCCAGGTAGTCTTTCTGCTCTGCACTCAACATTTTTAGAGCTAGGAGGCTGATTTTTCGTATAGCTGCTCCTCTATCCTTTCTTGATGTCCACTGAAAATTTCAAGTTTCTGTGGTTTTTGGTTTCGGAGATATGACCTTGTTTTTCAGGTCATGTCATGACCCAAATGGCCAATTCTCAACATCTTGCGTTGGCTATGGGCCTTGTGAGCTTTTGACACCTTGATTTCGGCCTTTTTTTGCCAGTCTTACCTCCCACCTATCATGGAACATGTTGTTCGACGATGTACAGATGTCAAAGTCAAGGTCAAGGTCAACCTAGGTCATCTAAGATAATTGCGTTTTGGGCAAGCGAAATGTACTTTTTGTGAAGTTTTTTGACTGCATCCTTGGTAAAAGCTTCTCAGATCATGATTTCATGCAATATGGACACCTAAACAATCGGTGTACACATCAGTATACACACAGACACACACAGACATACAAACACATATAATTGACCTTGACCTAACTTGACCTGAAATGACCTCAGCAGCAAAAACCTGGTCGGGTAGTGTGACAAAGAGGTTCTAGCTGGCTTGGCACCAGAAAACGGCATCGTCATCGGTATATGATAAGCAGCGCACTTGATATCCAACGGTGACCCAAAACAGCAACATTTTTTAGTTTGACCTGACCTGGAAGGTCAATGACTGACTTGAGAAGGTAAAACTGGGTATCATTGGATTCGTCTCTTCCCAAAGAATCTTTTTGGTCCTTACCGCTAAGCTCTATCTCCAATAGGAACGAAATGGCGCGGGGGGTGGCACCCCCCCCCCCCCACCATGTGCGTTCTAGGATGGGAAAATGGCATTTGCGGGCGAGGGTTAATCACCATCAGCTCTGGAGTCTGAATCGATTTGGAACCAGTGCATTTATACAGGTAACCTATGCAGTACAATTTTTGAATTATGAGATTGATTACCCTTATACATTTGTATTGTTTTCCATCCCATAAGCAAACACACAATGGTCGGCCGGAAATGGTTCGCCCTTTACCGGAAGTAACGCATCCGGATCAGCATCCTCAGGCATCTAACGGACGTCCTTCTTCAGGCGTCTTTCACCTTGTCCTTTTTGTGAGGACGAAGTGAGGAAGCCGGAAGGTTAGCGTACTTGCACCTAGCATGCTGATGAGTGCCTTTTTCAACTCATCTAGCTCAAGGTTCTATCGATCGCCGGCCCCTTCACGAGTCCGTACGGTCACTATCGTATTCGTAGGTACCCAACAAAAACATACACGACTGCAGGAAGATCTACACGGGGTGTGAGAAAAAGCGCCGCTATATGCTAACGAACCGACCCAACACGGCTCAGAGGGTCACGGCGAGCTTCGAGCTTGCAACATGGAGGTCACGTTTACAGGTCAATGATGCATGTGTGGAAATGGTAAATGCAACCGAAAATCACAGGCGGGGCATTGTGGAAAGGTCAGGGGTGCTTTTCAGCAGTGTCCGTTATGTACCGCGCTTGAGGCTGATGGTAATGCCTCCGGCGCGGCTCGCGAGGACTAGGACTCGCAGGACAGATCACACAATAACAGAACGGAACAACACATAACTCGGGAACGAGGAAGTGGAAGGTGCCGCCGACCCGACCTAGTAACGGTGACACGGTCCCTCCGGCCGCCGGCCAGCCCTGATTGTTGCCCGGAGGATTGCTCCCTTCCAGTGGCGGGCGACGCCGGGCCTTGGAAGTCGGTTAGCTAGACTACATAGTTATCGCTGAAGATGACTGGGGTAGTGTGGGTCGCAGGGGCGGCACCAGGTGACCCGGCGTGGTCCACTGCGCCGGCGGAGGAGCGTGGCGTCTCTGACCTGTCGCTGGTCGCGCTCCTGCGCCGGCGCGCGGGTCTAGCTGTGCCGCGTCCTTCCCTGCGGATGTTTACGCGGCCGTCGCCGCATTCCGCCCCCAGCCGTCGGTAGATGACTGAATGCGGGGCGAAAGGGATGGATGGTCCTCCGCCCATCAGACGGTGGGACGGCAATGCGGTCACGTAGCGGACTGCCGTGCCGTATCGGTGTTGTCGTATCGGAGGAAATTTTCCTACAGAGCCTTTGATTAACCCGCGCCCCGCTGAGGTCTGGCGGATACAGGTCCTGTTGATGTGGGGGTGGGGGAAGGTTAAAGGGCCCCCGGTTTGTTTCTGGAGCCAATGATCGGATCAGAAACATTCAAATGACATTCGAAAGATCTCATCAAGATTAATCGGCTACAGTCTCGGATGACCTCGATTTTTTAGATGTGACCTTACAGAAATGTCATTTAAGGTCATATGTTTCCAATTTACAATGGCGAGCAGTCTGTCATAAAAATGGACCCAGCTTTCTAAAATGAGCCTGAAAGGGATAAATTCATAGATCTGACCCATGGATAGTCGATAGTCATCTGAGTGGATGATGACCTGTGATGTCATGGGAGGGGTCGGGTCACCCTAGATTAATCACAAGACACATGCGTGAATCGTATTGAGAGGCATGCTGGATTGTGAGTTTTCGAGCAGCTATGAAGCATAATAACAGGCGCTGTATTAAAAGTCTTTCAAATGGCTACATGCATCCCTGGCAATTCTAGAGATCTGAATTTTAGAAAGCTCCGAACCGGCTCCGGAATCCAAAACGTTTTTTTTTTTTTCTTTAATAGGTAGTAAGACTTTCTTTTGGGGCTGGGAAGTGGAAAGCAGCGCAGACTTGATTCAAATAAACTGAGCATATCATGGAGCTTGCATGTCTTGGCATTGCTATAAAAATATACAATCTTTGTCTGAAGCTTTGTACAAATATACAAAGCTTTTGTCTTCGATAATAGTCACTGACCGTAAATCAAGTATATTTTTACCTAATCATAGTTACTGCCTATAGCGAGCAAAATATAATATAGATTCCTCAGACAAGTATTTTCGCGACGAAGCTGCTCTGCGAAATTACGGTCTCTGATAAATGAGGACACGCCCAGACGTTGTTCCTATTCCAATACGAATACCGTTAAGTGATTGATAACATATGATATGCACGTTTATAACTTCCCGGAACCCTTCCCCCTAAAGCATGGTAACGCCCTCTGACACTGTTCCTGGACACAGCACCCTAATACCGCCCCCTGACACTGCTAATCCGACCATCCTCGTCCCCTGGCCCATCCATCCAACCCCCGCCGCCGCCGACTTCGCCGCTACCGCCGCCAGCGACGCGCGCATATAAAGAGCTGCGGCGCGCCGGGGCGGGCGCAGCCGACACCCAGTTGAGGCGGCGGTGAGACCGGCCGACTCCACGGGACGACACCCGTCACCAGCTGTCACCAACCGTCAGCAATCGCCAACAGTCGTCGAACTTCAGCTCCGACTCAACACCATGGACTCACAACAGGTAAAACAGGGGATTGTGTAGAGAAATTGCTCTACTTTTACGGTGACGTACCGTTAATTTACTTACCAGTGATGACACTTGTCATGTTCATGCCACGTCGCCACTCAGTCATGTGATAGGCCTGAACATTGTTGACTTTTGCCGTTTACCCTTCGGACCGTGAAACCTCTGTGTTCTACGCCTCTTAACGTTTTACGCGATTATTTTATAAAGCGGTGGCGCGTAGCGCCATCGTTTTGTTTTTGGCCTGAATAAATCTTTTCAGCACATGTAAAATTTCAGACCCAGGTCATTCAAGCTCAGGTCACTTACTGTTTGGTAACCTCAAGAAAAAGTAAATGTTCGACCCAGCTTCACCGACTAAAAGACTGCTATGAAACTTAGCGATAGATTCGGGTGACATGATGTCCATACAGTTTCTCTCGTGTACTTTTTAGTGACCTAGGCCCAAAAAAGTTCCTTTAATACAATCTTTCTGCACATGCTGACATCCTAAAAAGTGTTATGCTCGTTATGCAGCTACACTGACTGAACAATTGCTTTAATACTGTCAGCGATTGACAAGGATAACAGAATGTACGAAACGTATGTTTCGAATTTTCAAATATCGGCGACCTAAGGTTATGCCATTTTTACGACCTCTCCATCATAAGTCAATCGAAAAACAATGAACTTTGACTTTTTCGGAAGAAAGCCCGTTACACTCCAACCAAAACATTGTCTATCAGGTTATTATTGAATGAATATTGGGTCGGGCAACTGCATCCATGACCCCACTCTAGACCCCTGAGGTCACCTTAGGACAGGTCATGAAAGGCGAATGGCAGTGTTCGACAATCATTTTGATGGAAGCATTCTAGAGCGATAAAAACACCTTGGATGTGCTTATCTCGACGATACGGATCGACTAGTGCAACATGACTTACTTCGCTCAGGTCATGACTTTCACCCTAGGTCAAATTTTCAAATGAACTTGTAAGGTCGATTCATAGTTCGTACAATGCGTCTCGATGAGCGAAACACGATGGAGGTAATTTCAACGTCATCAGGCTATAATATAAGCTATCTCAGAACAACATTTTCAACAAAAAACGTTAATTTTGACGGATTTTGCCCTCTGGATGCCAAATAATTTGTCTTGAGTGAAGCTGACATACCCCTTCCCCCTAAAAATGAAGAGTTATTAAAACCTTCCCGCTTCTGCAACCCCGTAGTTCCCTTTGTCCCCCGTTTGAGTTATGCACTGATTTGTAAAGAAGTGTCTGAATAGGCGAAATATGACCTTTGATGCAGTGGCGCGGGAACCGGGGGGGGGGAGGCTAGCGGGGGCTGATCCCCCAGCTTTTCGGCTGGGGGGGGGGGCTCGTAATGTATTTGAGCCCCGCAGCTGGAGGAATCGAAATCGGAAATCTACCAACATAATTTCATAGGTTCATACATATGGCGCGGGAATCGGGAGAGGGGGCAGTGGGGGAAGCTTGCCCCCACAACTCTGCGGCCGTGGGGGCAGTGCCCCACAACTTTTCTTGAGGCCAGGAACCGTTGGGCAGCTTGTCCTCCCCAAATTAGGGGTTGTGGGTCACAAAGGAAGAAAGCATGTAAGTGAAAAATCCACCTCTTTCACTGGCTCGGCAACTCATTTGACAGATTAAAACCTTTACTCCAGGTTGCCAAAACGCAGTTTTTTCACTCAGCTGAGACGGAATACCTCACTTTTTTTGCAATTTTTTCGTTTTTTTTTTTGTTGTTGAAAAGGCCAAAGTCTGAAAAATAAGTGGCCTAAGACCGGTGAGAAAACTAGATTTGGGGGTATCCTAGGTTGATCTCTATTATGATTCAGCCCCCCCCCCCCCAGTCTGGAAGAAATTCCCGCGCCACTGCTTTGATGACCTCTGGTAACCTGGCTTGTGACGTGTCGTAGAAATTGACCGAAATACTTAAATTAACATTATTTTTTAAAATCTCTTTCGAACGCTGCTTATTGTGTGTCGCAACGTGGCTCAGGAGCTGAGTTAAACGGAGGGTGGGGAACGGTCAAACACCCGCCCAAGGCCCGGCAAAGGTATCGTCGAACTTAAGTTAAATCACTACTCGCTCTCGACGATTTACGATCGGAACACCGCCACTGCAGTGGCGTGTTCGTAGTGCACTGCGACAAATCTTCCTCTCGCTCAATGCTACCGTTGCCTGTTGCTGTAGAAACGTAGTACCGTTGCTAGTCTATCCTCTGGATCCTTTGTTGCCGTTGCTAGGTAACCGTTTTTATGCATCCAGCGCCCGGTGCCGTCTCGGCCCGGCGCAGTGCGGCAGTCAGCTGAGCTCGACCCGGGGGATGGGAGGGGGGGGGGGCTCCGACCTATCCTGGGCAGGCCGCTCGCTCGATAAGCGGCGTCGATACCGTCACCGTGCTCACAGCCAGGGGCAAACACCGCGGGCACGCCGCACAGACACAGCAACGATGGGCACGACAGACAGCGAGGGCACAGACGCACGCATGGTCGGCCAATCTCTGCAGGCGTATTTTAGAGTAAGTGATGCATAGGTGCCGAAACCGCCCACTAAATACGTGACATTTGGGGTCATTAGCATGCGGAGATCCTAAACAAAGAGCTGACCGACGGAAACTTTAAGCAGAGTCTGTTTGGGATTTTGCAAGGGTCTATTCGCCTACGAGTGTACTTGCGAGTATGTTCACGGGAACCTGAGATGCCTGCAAAGTGCGACTGCCTACTTATCGTAACGTAGTGGCCCACTGTGCATAAAATACGATCGCAAAGTAGGTCATGGCACCGCTCAACCCCTGGAGCCTGCCAATGACCAGCCGCAGCAACACCCAAACATCAATGATCAGCGCAACATAGCAGACCCTCCTCCCTTTGTTGTGGACACAGAAAGTAGCGGCAGCGACTGTAGTCATTATTTGCAACTGACAAGATCTCGTCAAATACGTGGCATGCATTCTTATTTGGGGACCCAAACCCTATCGGCTATCAGCTCACTCTTATACTTATCCGGTTAAAATGGATTACTTGGGCAATGTTGATTCCTTGATGCTTCCGGAATAAATGGTGTTATTTTTGCAAAGGTCCTATGTCGCGACCTGTCGTGACAGTCTGCTGTGGCGCTGACCGCCGATAACCCCGCTGACCCCACTCGCGTGTGACGTCTGGCGGTGATTTTCAGAGCACTGAGGCGGGCTGGACGCGGACCCTTCTATCCAGCGTATCCGTGGCCTTCTTCGGATGTCTTATCAGCTCTGGATACAACATCGGCATATTGAATGCGCCACAAGAGGTGAGAGCTCTTTTTAGGGTGTGGTCCACCTCGTGTTAACTTTATTTCTCCATAAACTTTAATTTAAGTGGCACATGGCACGAATAATCTCAAGTATTGACTATGCTGATATAAAAAGTTTCGTGCATTCTATTTGCCCTACGTGGGCGATCTATCAAAATTGCATACACAGATTAAATCGGTGGTGATTAACGAAATGATAGGTACTCAACATCACATTGCGATGACTGCAGATCATGACAGTCAAAGCCGATGTGATTCAACCCTTTGGGAACGCGGTTCCTTGAATAAGGCATATTGAAAGGAATCTGCCTCGGGTAAAAAGGGCTTGAACGTTTTTTATCTACTCGTAAAAAGCCGTACTATCGACCTCGCGATTGAAATCACAATATGCAGCGTTAGGTTGCCGAAGCTAATGTCATGCTGCCCTCTTCGACCGCATGTGTCAAATAGGGCAACAATGCCAGCGTTTTATGCTGGTTTTGTTTTACAACCACAAAGAAATGCAGAAAATCCGTAACAATTATTTGGTCTTCATAACCCGCTGACATTTACGAAGGGAGGCGCACGAAGCGCGATTGTAAGTACGGAACGATGTTTTCGTAATCGTCCACTATGACTATGACTAATTCAGTACAAGAGTGTTGCGCAACTGACACGATGGGAAATCACCGAGACAGCTGGTGTTCAAAGTTTACTCTAGTGCTCCCGATGCATTTCCGCCGAGTCGATCGCACTGCGGCCCTCGTGAACCGGCTGGCAGCGAGCCAACTGGCGCGGCTCTGAGAGCGTCCGAGGACTCTCCTCTGCCAGGGACGCGCGGGCCGGGTCAGGCCAGCTGAGACGCGACCAGAGACGCCGACATCGACCGGCAGACTGCGGGCCGTACCCGGAGAAAACCGGCACAAACCGGTACCGTCGGCGGCTCGGGAGCGCGGCGGCACTGCGCATGTATGGAGACGGTCGAATCAGCTGACGGCTTCTGTTGCGCTCACGTCCTGCTGCGCCGCCCCCTTTTCGTCTGAATCGGGAGGGTGCCGGGGTCATAGGTCACCGCCGAGAAGCATGGCCTGGATATGAGCGTGATGCGGGCCCGCGTGGTAACAGCCCGCCCAACGACCCAACGGGGAGGACCGAGCCAAGCACGCCAACTCGGAGGCAATGTGGGGTCTAAAAAGGGACTGACAGAAGCAGGGCGTGTATTTTGTTTGGATAAACCGAGGGAGGTGACAGTTGTCAAGCGGAATCATCTTATATCGCGTCCACGATCCAATAGAGGCAAAAAGAGAACATGACATCCGCCCGCGCCGCGCATCTATTTAAGTTCAGTTCGGCTGTCCCGCAGCACACCAATGCGTTGCGGTACAGTCTATCTTCCAGTCAAACCAGTCCGAGCGAAGCCAGAGGAGTTCGGCTATCGGTAGCGCGCTCAGAAACGGCGCTTTTGCGCCGGCACGTGTTGAGCGGTGTTAGGGAAAAAGGGATCAAATGAATTTATTGCGTTCAAATATGTAAAAATATTACATGAAAAGGACTTAGACTCATCATCGGCGTACGGCATTCAGTTTGGTTCTTTCAAATTCAAATTGTGCCATGTCATTGGTGATGTGTAAGGAGACTCGAGTTTTTGATGAAAAATACGTGACTCCTAAATATCAGGAATATATGGAATCGAGAATCTCTGATTCCTTCTAAAACGATCTGCTAAGTTACAGCTGACATACGTTCTAGAGATACCTAGCTAGCAGCATCTATATCATTCTCCCGTGACAGTGACACCGAAAACTTACTCTTGCCTGTGAATCTGTGATATTGCCATCGCCCTGCTATTGTCTTGAGTTGAGTTATCATGGATCCGAGCCCAGCTACTTGCTTGAGAAGTCATTGCGCTGTTCGATAGCCTTTTTTATAAAGCCCCTTTTGTGTTGGTTGATCCAAACTTTTTAGCGGCTTAAGCTATCAGAAGGGCGCAGACTCCAACTGCACTGCTTCACAGTCTCCATTCCGCCACTCGGCTTTCCTAGAATGCACGTCCAGCACCTTGTGGTTGAAAATTCACTATGTGCAATGCGGTACAGCCTAAGCACAGGCGTTTGTTAGTAACGCCATCTACGAGCAGTTTTAGTAATCTTTGTAACGGAAAATGTTATAAAACGAAATGGGCTTAAACACTGCCGATTATATTGGAGCACTGTCCGAAACTCTTTCTGTAGTGAAATAATAATTATGATTTGTGTTGTTCATGTTCAGATTCTGATGAAGATGAGCAATGCCTCTGCGGCCCACGACTTCGGAGTCATTCTGGACGCCACCTCTCTGGACCTCGTGTGGTCGGCTGTGGTAGCTGTGTTTCTCGTCGGCGCCACAGGCGGCGCTATGGTCGGAGGAGCGGTCGCTGATCTCATAGGACGGTAAGGAATACTCAGTTACGTTTACCTGTGTGCCCTGTGGTGCACTGCAATTTGTATATCGACTGACCGATAGCATGCTGCAATAACTGATACCCACTTCAGCCGAATTGTGTGAACAGCGCATTGACTTAGTGACTTTTTGTTATACAAAAGGTATAGTTGTTTGCTTCCTGACTTGCTGGTTTTAGGAAATATGATACATTTTTCTTTTCGCAGCAAACTGTCCATAATGGTCATTGAAATTGTGCTGGCCCTATCGGGAATTTTGCTGTTCATCGGATACGAAAAGGAGCACGTGCACTGGTTCTTCCTCGGGAGGATCTTCGCGGGCTTCGGCACAGGTAAGAACAACGGAAACGAGAGAAGAGACACGATAATTGCTCTCGTGATCAGTGTCTTGTATTGTGATAAGTTTCAGTGACAAAAGTGTGACTTTTGCTGTTTATCAAACACAAAAAGACCTACCTATTCCGTTCCCTTCATAGCACGAGTAAAGTCCTTGCGAACCAATAGAAACGATAGCACATGTCGGTAAGCAACAATCGTTTCGAAGCATCCCCGACAGTCGAATAAGGATTTAGCATTCTGTATTTATGATTAAGAACGCTCGCTTTCGGATCTCGGTGTCTCATCATGATAAATAAGCTCGCGATCGGTCATGTGACGGCTTGACCTCAGCACAGCTGGTCTTGGGTTGACTCAGATTCGGCATGCTGGTTCTGTCGTGCCTGGACATGGTGCGGTATTGGAGAGCTTTCGGCCAGGCCTCATATGGTGGCATTGCTAATTCTGGTAGCTTCTATTTCTAATGGATTTTGCTAGCTGGGGAATACGCTGTTTCCACGCACGCACGTAGTTGCTTACGTATTTTCAAGTGATAGGTACACATAAGTCATACACACTCCAAAATGACGGCTTGACGTGTATGTGTATGAAACTTTGAAAGGATAGGTGGTGCGAAAATAATCTTCCTTTACGTGGCATTAAATCAATCTAGAAACTCCGAACGTCAATGTTAACTTAATCTGGCGCCTTAAGATGCGTCCATTTCCGGTTTCAGCACTTCTGTTACTTTGCCATCAGGCCGTTCGCTCTTTTTTGTACGGTTCTGCAGGATGAAGCGCACAAAATGGAAGGTTATTTCCGGACCACCTCTACCTCAGCCATCCGGTGTGATTGTGAATTCCACCCAAATTCCTCGGCTCCACCTCTTGTGAGGCTCCACTGGCCAGACAATGACCGGACTTGTTCGCGTCTTCTGCGCAGAGGTGTCGCCGGGAGCGCCAGCGTCCACCACTCCCCGCCAGGCGACCATGTTAACACACCACTTAACTTACAGCTGAGGGCCGCACGCGCCCAACGGGCACGGTACGTAACCGAACAGGTATACCAGTCGTCTGTCTGTGTGTTGGTCAGAGTGTGCGCACACTTGGTCAGCCGCTGGCGGCCCCGCGACTGCGACTGGGCGCGATAACCGCGACTTTGTGAAGCGTAGGCCGCGGTCAGTACAACGGACAGCCTTCGCTTTGTGGTAGCAATGCGCTAACAACCTTACATGCGCGCTAAATTTCCAGCAGTAGCCGTTACAGTTTGGACGATAAGCACAGTGGAAAATGGGAATTTCCCGCGATAATTGATTCAGTCTACCTTTACTAACATTGCAGCTTTTGCTTTAAAAGTAATCAACTGCTCTCTCCAGCGTGTCATTTCTATCAAAAGCTTTCTATCGCTGTGCCGTTGGTCGCTCTCGCTTAAAGTTTCGTCTCTCCACAACTAACACCCTCCCGTTCAGTGGTATAGCCGGTCGGCCCGCGCACCTCTGTACCCCCGTGACGTCAGCGCTATGGCCGCCGTAACCCCTGTGACGTCATCGCTATGTGTCGGCAGGTCTGACGTCCACCGTCTGCCCGCTGTACGTACACGAGGTGGCACCACCGCGCCTGCGCAGTGCGCTCGGCAGTGTCACAAACCTGGGCTTCTGCGTGGGCCTGCTGCTGGGACAGATCCTCGGACTTCCTGAGGTGCTCGGTACGTCACGGGAGGGAGAGGGATCCGTCAGTAGGGGCATTGGAAACTGGGACAGACACTGGGCCTACCTGAGGTGCTCGGTACGTCCCGGGAGTGAGAGAGATCCCTCAGTAGGGATAGTTGGGCAGGTCCTCGTTAACTGTCCAAGGCTGCCACTAGCATTGCACACATTGGATTGAATGAACAACTACATCGTAGAGGCAGATATTGAAGTAGTAAAGACATACTTAGCCCGAGTTCAGTATGTAGGTATTTTATCTTTTGAGCATTTGTTTTAGCATATAATTTTGCAGCTATATGATCCAATGAGCATTGAGGATATGGACCAATCGATAAGTGACGGGATGTTTGTTCCGGTTGGCAGGTCGCGCCGACACGGTGCAGTACCTGCTGGCGGTGTTTTTGATCCCGACTTTGGGCGCCTCCGCCATGCTGCCCTTCTGCCCCGAGAGCCCCAAGTACCTGCTCATCAACAAAGGAAACGAACAGGACGCGTTCGCAGGTAGGCAGCGCCACACGCTAAATGTACTTTATTATCGACTTGCTTTCATTAACACATTTTCTCACCTTTTTAAGTACACAGTCTCGTTCAAGCGTCACCATTACCTGAATCCCTCCCCTCACCCCGACAGCTCTGAGCCGTCTGCGCGGTCTGCCGCAAGAGGCGCTGTCGTCGGAGCTGGGCGGATACCGTGCCGAGGCCAAGCTGGCAGCCGAGACGCCGTGCTGGACGCTGCGCCGGCTGCTGGCTGACGCCGTATGCCGCCGCCGGCTGCTGGTGCTCCTGCTGATCTGTGCCGGCCAGCAGTTCTCCGGAGTGAACGCTGTGAGTGCGGTGCCGAGAGAGGCTTAGAGGGAGGCGGGGTGGCGATGTGGGTAACTGCTGAGATGCGGCCTGGACATGGCATTGGGTGGCAAACTTCCAACTCGTGAGGTTGTTTCAGGAACGAGCTTATATGTTAGTCTACCGCCGATTCAACTCATGCCGTAAAGCGTAAGGTCCCTACAGCTCTTCCCTGGCTCACCCCTCTTATCAATCTCTCCTGCAGGTGTTCTTCTTCAGTACGGCCATCTTCCAGCGGGCAGGCCTGAGTCAGTCACAGGGAGCGCTCGCCTCTCTGGGCTGCGGAGCTGCCAACACGGCGCTGGCGCTGCTGGCGGGCCCGTGCGTGGCGCGTGTGCCACTGAGGCGTCTGCTGACCGTCAGCTGCCTTGGCTGCGCCGTCTGCCTGGCTGCCTTCGCCGGGGCACTGTGCCTCATGGTGAGTTGTGGGGTCTTCGTGAAAGGTAAGGCCTGTGGGATTCCGTCGTTAGGCTCGAGACCTTACGTTTTCATTAGAAAATAAATGACTTACCCTCAATTGATTTCAGTTTTCGTCGAGCGTTTCAAGCAGTACCTATGCTGTTTAATATCAATTACTAAATTCTTTCTAGTCACTCTTCCGTGCGGACAATTATTCAAAGCGTGCATCTAAACAGCAGTAGCACCTACCATTATCGGCAATTTTCGGCCCTTTCTTACGGTGCCACTCTCAGCTTCTCACTCTGGTCGCGTTATGTCCAGCCGACTCACACTCTCTCTCTCTCTCTCTGCCTCCCGCAGGAGACTTATGTCTGGGCAGCCGTGTGTGCGGTCGTCTTCCTCATTTGCTACGTCGTGGCCTTCGCGTCAGGGTTCGGCCCCATCCCGTGGATGCTGGGCGCCGGTAAGTCAAGCCAAGTAACACACATAGGTCATAATATTTAAACATTGTTGTTTCTTTAAATGATGATAATGGGGCACCATAGTTCTAGTATATGCTGTAAAGAATATTTTACATAACTGACGAACTTGTTACTGAACACGGTACCTACATTGCAAAGCTGACCGACCTCTGACACTACCTTCCCTGTTTTCAGAGATGTTCGAACAGGGCCCGAGGGCGCTGGCCGTTTCCATGGGCTCGGCTACGATCTGGGTGTCCAACTTCTTCATCGTGCTCCTGTTCCCCGTCATGTACGCTCAAGCTGGCGTCGCCTGCTTCATATTCTTCCTGGTGTGCTGCCTTCTGGCGGCGGCCGTGGCACACTTTCACTTGCCAGGGCCGACAGTAGAGGGCATCGCAGTCAAGGAAATGGAGGCCGTCCAAGTGTGAAAGTGCTTTCAACTGTGGTATAAAGCGAGCTTGTTTATATTAAACATATTTGCTCATTGTGTTGTATATGACATACATTTCAGCTAAATACATTTTTTCATCCATCTTCATAAATACGCGATTGATGTCTCCATGCCAGGGGCTTCCGCCGGGGGAGCGGGTCGGATAATTTAAATTCCGCAGTATAATCTAATGTCCAAGAGGTCATGTTGGGGTGGTGCCTTCCCTCCCCTAATCCTGATATCGTGGTGGAACCACAGCTCCATGCCACTGGGTCCTGGAAAATGAAGGCCCAAAGGTAGGATTGAGCGACCAGGTATACAAAAAATCAGAAATGCATACCCAGTAGTCAGCACCGCAGTACACAATGTGTGGTGTGTATCCAGCACCGTGCAGAAGGCAGCCGATCGGGATGTAACGGGCCACGGGGGCGTTTATTGGCAGGGTCGTGGTCACTCACTCAGTACTTCCAGTTCAGATAATATTCGTCCAGCACAGAACCCAGCACAGTGCACTCTCGGCACAGATCACACGCACAGTACACCCTCGGCACAGATCACACGCACAGGACTCACACACTCCACACACGCCTCCCCTCCCGCACAGTACGCTCACACGGTGTAGCACACATGCACCCAGCACAGTTCGCACATACCCGGCACAGGACCACCCGGCGCCGACGGTACAGCGGTAGCCGGCGCGGCGCCTCAGTGGCAAAATAGTCGGCCCGCCGCCAAGACTGCTTTGGCTCGTCAATTATCACACGTACTTGTCTATATTCGGCTGCAGCCGTCAGGCTGTGTTGACGAGGCTACGCGAAACCGGAACAGTATTATCGAACACATTTTTCAGGTAAATATAATGTCTGCCATAAAAATAAATCCATAATGTAAAAACAGTATTTAACGTGTTTCAAATCAACGTTTCTATACTTCACCCCAAATTAGGCGTGACATCATAGATTCAGCGTAATAAAACTAGCCGAGGACAGGTCCGGTGGCCCTGGCTTGTTTGACGTCCTAACCTCTCGGATCTCTGAGCTAAAGCGTCACCGTCAACTCGGAACTCTCATAATACTGACAAGTGGCAACGGACACGAGGAAACGAATAGCACATGAACAGCACTCAAAGCTGACAGTTGGGCCCGGGCGAAACCCATAAACAGACCAATACCATAGCGGCTCAGCGAGCAAATCTTCAAACATCTGTTAAATACATTCGTACGTAAGCAGCAAGAGGAATCATGAAACCGTACCGCTTGGGACCGAGCGGAGACAAAAGCAGGGCACAACTCGACCCACCCTGAAGGGATTTGTGTCATAGTTCATCTTCAAGGTCCTCATAAAGGGACCATAAGAAGTGACCAGCACGGCAGCACACTCGCCGACCCGCGACAGCGGTCCTCGAGAGCGTCACAGGTGACCTTGAACCGCACAGGTCAGGTCAGGTCACAGCTTACCACGGGCACGTCAGTCACAGGTGAACTCGAGCTGCACAGGTTAGGTCAGGTCAGGTCACAGTTGACCGCAGAGCCCCACAGGTCCGGCCAGTCACAGCTCACGGCACCTTTTTATTTTCTTTCGGCGTCCAAACACCGTTCCATGGCAAGCTCCGTCGTCACTGGACGACAGACCCATGTCTGACCCGTACCACCTACAGCAGGCGACCCTCCGAGCCCGATCACCTCGACTGCTCACTGGTCAGTTCGAGCGCCGGCGACCGGCGGCGGTCGGGTCATCACGAGAGGTCCTCTGTGACGTTTTCGGCCACCACCTCGAGCAGCTCGGTGGACCGGTCGTTGAGGAAGTAGGTCACCATTTCACCCTTGCCCTTGACCTTGACGGGTCCGCGGCAGGTGAGCGGGTAGCCCCGCTCGTGTAAGATGTGATACACCTCTTCCGTTACCTGTGGAGGGAGACAGCCGGCGTCAAAGACCTGTGTGATGTGGCAAGTGCCTTACTCGAAGGGGCAGATATGGTGACGATAAGGATTAAAGATCTGACAATATAAAAAGCATATCACTATTTATTTGTGCTCATTGTATTTCGTTTCACTACGCAACAAAGCGTTCCAACGAAATAACTTTTACTGAATAATATATATCGAACAATTTATTGAAACAATATCGAATGATTTAAAAAAAAATAATGTCAACAAATTGCTCAATTCAAAGCCGCGCCTAATGCATGCCCAAAGCAATCGGTGCTGCCGAGCCTAGCCCCGAACCCGGACACCATCCCCGATCCCGGCCCAGCTGACCTCCCGTTCCCGGCACTGCACAACCATTCGTCAGTCTGGCCGGCTATTGCTGTGCCCAGTATTTGATTACCACGTACGGTCATAGCCTCCATTTCCGTATACATAAGGGCAGAGCGACAAATCGTCTATGCAGCCGATCATGGGCCGGCCGGCCGGTCTACCCGATATTGGGCCGAGAAGCCAATATCCATGACACCAATACACAGAAGGAGCTCATTGTAAGTTCATCAGCAGTGAGCCGTCATCAAGAATCGAGCGTCATGCAGCATTCGCGACTCTGGCACGTTGCAGCGAGCACAGAACAGCAGAAGTATGTTAATTTCCCCTCATTCGACCGATTAAATATTGGTAAACATCTGAGGCAATATTATTGAATCGTAGTTGTAACTACGCACGGCATCCAATTGGATGCTGGCATTGCTGACTATCCTTGTCCAGACTGCCACTTCACGTTCTGAAGTGACTTGGAGAAATGCCGGCAACTAAACGTTAAGGGGATAAATAGCATATGCCTCATGATATGATAAATGTAACTATATCTAAAAAGGAACTGCGTCGTTCCGTGTCGTGTGTCGTACATTGTGTCAGCAAAGCACATCGTCAGTCAGACCAGGCCATCGTCAGACTGAGATGTATTACTTTACCTATTTGTTCAGTTATAACTGAAAAAAAGTCAGCCAAATTTTGGTCTCAGAGACCAGAAAGCGGTCTTTTTTCCCCTATTCAAATCAGACCACACTTTTTGAGCCATTCTGCGCGGTCTTTCTGAAACCCTTTTAGAGAGCTTAGAAACCGGTCTCGCGAAACCATTCAGTGGTCTCGCAGAGAAACAAAACTGGTCTCCAAAATGCTCAAAGTGTGTTCTCTTTTGAAACTCTGAGCTGGATGAAACCACGTTCTGGTTTACGATAATACCGCTGGACTGTCTCAACATCAGCCACCATTGGATTAGACCAGAAAATGGTCTCATAGAAGAACTCAAGCCATTCTCGTTACGAGCCTTCTTTCTGGACCCTCGAATGTAGCCGCGCAGCCCCGCCCTGCCGCGCGGCCATATTGCCGCCCAAAATACAACCATGTTTTCTTCTCAAAATGTATTAGTCTCGTATTAGTCGCGTCGTGCCGCGCGCTGCCGGCCCGGTCGACACAGGCCCAGGCCCTCTCAAACACAAATTTCAGTGCAGTAGCATATATGCGGAGACAATTGGCAGTCCCGTCGTGCCACGCGCTGCCGACCCGGTCACAAAAGGCCCAAGCCCTCTCAAACACAAAGCTAGTTCATGCAGTAGCAATGGGCGCGGCGAAAGCAGTCGCGTCGTGCCGCGCTGCAGTTCCCAACCAAAGAACACTCGTCACTCACCCCGGCCGCCGCTACACCGTGGTGAACGCGCGGTTGTGCGAAACGTCTTCTCCTAGAGAGCGAAATTCCTCGGCCGCCACTGTCTCTTGGTTCTTCAATTTGTAGAGGTCGGGAAGATCGTTACCTTCTTCAGAAGCCGAAGTCACTATGACATCTGCCCTTCCAATCTTGATTTCAACGAAATCTTACTGTAGCGAAAGATTAAAAGATTTCTGACCATGACTGATGAGCAAGTGTGTTGTTTCCTCTGTTATCATGCACAATATTTTATATATGGCTTAAGAATGTCTCTACTTATAACAATATAACTCCAAGCGCAGCGCACACCAACGCACACAATTTGCAAATGGCGCCTGGCAATGCGCTGTATGTAAACAAGTCCAGAGACTGCACTTATCTGAAACCACCACGCTGCCTCACACCGACGCAGGATATGAGATGAGACCGGCAAACATTCTCACGGTTAGTCCTAAAAAGAGTCGCACCCATGATGCTTCAAACGCTGTTCAAAACGAGACCAACTATCAGGCTTGTCAAACAGGAGACTCGGACAGCCCTAATAAATGAGGTCAAGCAAGCACCATTTCACTATATAGACCACCTCGTGGTTTCACATGAAACCCAATCCGTAACCATTCTCATTTTGTTTTTTCAGCTGAGCACTTCTTTGAGTAAAAGTTGCTGTGAGTTTTACACTGGATCTATGAGCTCCTGTAAACGTCGTCCATTGGAAAGTATTTAAACAGCTAGCAGCACTCGTGGCATAACTGTAGTGTTAAGTGTAAATTATAATAAATAAATAATCATACCCGGCTACACTCAGAAAACACTTTGGGAACATTTTTGAATAAAGACTCAATTGAGTGCTGAAACAAGCCTCAAATGTGTCTGATTTTAAAAACGGTTTCAGTAAGGCTTCCTTTTGGGGCTCATGTAGGTACTTTAAGCCCGAATACTGGATTCAAGTGAGACCGAAATTGGGGATCGGGCTGAAAACTGGTTTCACTGTGAGACTAATTTTAAAGCTTGAGCACAAATAATGGGTACTCACTGAGATCTGTTTCTGCGATCAATGGCGTTGCTCAGAAAGTATTCTCAAAATGTGTGGTCTGTTTTGAATAGGGGACATTAGCTCGAAACCTGGTCTCTGAGACCGAAATTGGAGAAACTGTTTTCTCAGTGTATCTATCATGCTGATGCTAAAAATGTGTTTAGTTTTCGTAGAGGGCCTGTTTTTAGCTGCGGAGTGCGGCTAGCCGATTTTCCAGGCTCGATGAGTAAAACCGTTCCAGTTATGCATTGAGCCGAGCGAGCCCAGCGGTTGGAACGCGAGGAAAATTGAAATAGTCGATTGGAAGGTTAATTGAGCCGGGTCCAACCGGGCCAAACTTCTGACAAATGTTCCTCTAATGGGACAAACTTTCTGCCGGCGCGCTATACGTGTTCGCCCCAAGGTTTGGAGCTGGGTTCTCGAGGCAGGCTTCCTTTTAAAGGTTACATATCGGGAGGCTTGGAGTTGGATATTGTCTGCGAAGGCTGGAACCCATAGGCAGGATTTACTAAAAAGACCTACTATACATATAAGTATTGGGTACCTACACATCGTGTCGGCGACATATCAGTCAAGTTGCTGACCATTACCCACCCGATTTTAGAGCTGATCCACTTTTATAGACAAATTGTTTTTACATGCGTTTTAGTGTTTAATAACTAGGCATGCATGCCATTGTATAAAAAACCAGTAAACGGAAAATTAGCTGAAGATGGCGCTCACTCAGGAGCTAGTGGCGTATTTACGTAGCCGAAAGTTGAATGCCGAATAAATAACAAATTAAATGAACTAAACAAAAAGTGAAAAATACACATTTCAAACCGAACTAAAGTCTTTCAACAGCCGCGGGTGCGTGAATCCAGTGAGATTAAAGCGTACACGAGTCACATTTAAATGTGCTATAAAGGAAGACATCAACAACACCACATTCCGAAAAACTAACGACTTAAATAAAACAAAATCAGCTAAGGACATGCGGCACCAAGTTCGTCCATGATATTTTATGTTTTCTTTTTCTTTTCTTTTTTGAAGCATCTAATATCGCTTACATCCGATTATACGAAGTACATAGATAGTCCCATCCGGACCGAGACGTGGTTGCCATGGATACGGTCCACACACATCTGGTGACCTTAGCTGATCCGACGGGTGCACCCTCCGCTGGGCGCCCTGAGGCCACTCTGCGCCGCTCTCCGCTCGTCTCAGCCCGTCTCAGTCGCTCTCGACAGGCTGGAGGCGGCCTGAACCACCATCAGGCTGTCGTCACGGCCAGCTCTTGAGAGCGCTCATGGGTGTGCACGACAGCTGCGATCAGCGTCTGACGCGGCCCAGCCAACAATCGATAGCAGGGAGCCGGGACGGCGGCGGCGGCGACGCAGGCACCTCCTCTGACGCGGACAAACATGGGCCCATTAGGAGCTGCTCCGGATTGGAGCTGCGCCGCCCGGGCCGGAGCCGGAGCTGGGTCCGGGGCTCCGACTTCAGGAGCCACCGCGTCCCACGCAGGGTGTTTGGCCTCATTTGTCCGGCGGTTTTAGTGGTGTCATCATGA